>NC_138302.1:18107500-18192500 GCF_965601325.2 Salmo salar
GAAACAGACCCTACTATGGCTGCCGTGGCAATTGTGTCCTGGGAAAAAAAGAAACAGCAGAAAGTACACATGTTCGTAGAATGATTCACTTCCTTGTTCTAGTTACTCTGAATCTTTCAGTCTATATGAAGGGGAATGTTATTGTTGAGGAGAGGAGAGGAGAGGAGAGGAGAGGAGAGGAGAGGAGAGGAGAGGAGAGGAGAGGAGAGGAGAGGAGAGGAGAGGAGAGGAGAGGAGAGAGAGGAGAGAGAGGAGAGAGAGGAGAGAGAGGAGAGAGAGGAGAGAGAGGAGAGAGGGAATACAGTTTAGTTTTCTATTTTATTGATGACTGCAGTTCTATTCTGCTGTTCTACTCTGCTCGGCTGATGACATCGGCATGAGGTCGTTGGTTCCCATGGTTCCCACTAATGCCTGTTCTGTCCCTATACCAGTTTGTTGTTTTATGTTGTTGTTTATGTCCTTATTTGTGGCCCTAAATTAAGAGCAGCTCTGAGGAAGAGGACATCGAGTTCCTTCCAGGTTGCCAGTACGTCAGATGTTTAAAATCCCCCTTTTTGGGGTGAAATGAATAGTGGTCAACAGAGGTTGGAGGTTTCCATGTCCTTATCCCCCCTGGTGAGAATAGTTTGGGGAGGTGGACTATTTAAAAAAAGGTGCTACCTAGAACCAAAATGGGTTCTCCTGACCTACAGAGACAGCCAGAGATCCCTTTATGGTTCTAGGTAACAGTGTGAAGGAACTAGGTAGCAATTGTTTGTCAAAAATGTGGAAGCAACAGAGGAAATCAAGGGGTCGTCTATATAGGGCAAGGGTCATGAGCCATGGATCAGATCATACCCTAAAGGGTCATGAGCCATGGATCAGAGCATACCCTAAAGGGTCATGAGCCATAGATCAGATCATACCCTAAAGGGTCATGAGCCATAGATCAGATCATACCCTAAAGGGTCATGAGCCATGGATCGGATCATACCATAAAGGGTCATGAGCCATGGATCGGATCATACCCTAAAGGGTCATGAGCCATAGATCAGATCATACCCTAAAGGGTCATGAGCCATAGATCAGATCATACCCTAAAGGGTCATGAGCCATGGATCGGATCATACCCTAAAAGTGTGGACACCTGCTCGTCCAACATCTCATTCCAAAATCATGGGCATTAATATGGAGCTCGTCCCCCCGTTGCTGCTATAACAGCCTCCACTCTTCTAGGAAGTCTTTCCACTAGATGTTGGGGCATTGCTGAGGGGATTTGCTTCCATTCAGCCATAAGAGCATTAGAGTTCGGGCACTGATGTTGGGCGATTAGACCTGGCTCGCAGTCAGTGTCCAATTCATCCCAAAGATGTTCGATGGGGTTGAGGTCCGGGCTCTGTGCAGACGAGTCAAGTTCTTCCACAACGATCTCGACAAACCATTTCTGTATAGACCTTGCTTTGTGCACTGGGGCATTGTCATGGCAAAGTCTTGCCACAAAGTTGGAAGCACAGAATTGTCTAGAATGTCATTGTATGCTGTGGCGTTAAGATTTCCCTTCACTGGAACTAAGGGGCCTAGCCCGAACAAAAAAAAACAGCCCCAGACCATTATTCCTCCTCCATCAAACTTTACAGTCAGCACTATGCATTGGGACAGGTAGCGTTCTCCTGGCATCCGCCAAACCCAGATTAATCCGTCAGACTGCCAGATGATGCAGTATGATTCATAACTCCAGAGAACGTGTTTCCACCGCTCCAGAGTCCAATGGCGGCGAGCTTTACACCACTCCAGCCGACACTTGGCATTATGCATGGTGATCTTAGGGCTGCATGGGCTGCTCTGCCATTTCATGAAGCTCCTGAGGAATAGTTATTGTGCTGACATTGCTTCCATAGGCAGTTTGGATCTCGGTAGTGAGTGTTGCAACCGAGGACACACAATTTTTACGCGCTACGCTCTTCAGCACTCGGCGGTCCCGTTCTGTGAGCATGTGTGGCCTACCACTTTACGGCTGAGCCGTTGTTGCTCCTAGACGTTTCCACTTCACAATAACAGCACTTACAGTTGACCAGGGCAGCTCTAGCAGGGCAAAAAATTGATGAACTGACTTGTTGGAAAGGTGGCATCCTATGACGGTGCCACGTTGAAAGTCACTGAGCTCTTCAGTAAAGCCATTCTACTGCCAATGTTTGTCTATGGAGATTGCATGGCTGTGTGCTTGATTTTATACACCTGTCAGCTGAAATAGCCAAATCCACTAATTTGAAGGGGTGTCCACATACTTTTGTATCTATAGTGTAGCTTCATTCTATGTTCCAGAGCTGTAGCATGGTTGGGGTCAATTTGAATGGATGGCAGTCAATTCAGGAAGTGATTTGAATTGATGTCATTGAAAATAGATGCCTTGTTTTCCTTCCTGAACTGACTGCCTTCAATTCAAATGGACCCCAACCCTTCTATGTCGTGTGCAGGTGCTCCATGTTTTCAGCTCAGTCTGCCAGTCCCTGTGCTGTACAGTAGAAGACATTTTAGGTGTGGGTGTGTGTGTTGTATTGCATTTTACCCTCTCCTCTCCCACAGCCAAGCCACAGTGACCAGTGTGGTCAACCCTTCAACCCCCAGGCTGTCTGGACGTAGCAGAACAAGTTGCCCACTAACCACAGATCTAGGATCAGGTTACCCTTCACCCTACCCTAACCTTAAAGGGCCAATCTAAGATTGTTACATCTAACCACAGATCTAGGATCAGGTTACCCTTCACCCTACCCTAAACTTAAAGGGCCAATCTGGGATTGTTACATCCAAACATGGTTAAAACACTTTAAGACATTTTATTTTGATTTCATGGATTGTCAGTCCTTTGCATCGACAGCTCCGTCTATGGATTTGAGAGAGGTTACATTTCTCCGTCTATGGATTTGAGAGAGGTTACATTTCTCCGTCTATGGATTTGAGAGAGGTTACATTTCTCCGTCTATGGATTTGAGAGAGGTTACATTTCTCCATCTATGGATTTGAGAGAGGTTACATTTCTCCGTCTATGGATTTGAGAGAGGTTACATTTCTCCATCTATGGATTTGAGAGAGGTTACATTTCTCCGTCTATGGATTTGAGAGAGGTTACATTTCTCTGTGTATGGATTTGAGAGAGGTTACATTTCTCCATCTATGGATTTGAGAGAGGTTACATTTCTCCATCTATGGATTTGAGAGAGGTTACATATCTCCGTCTATGGATTTGAGAGAGGTTACATTTCTCCATCTATGGATTTGAGAGAGGTTACATTTCTCCGTCTATGGATTTGAGAGAGGTTACATTTCTCCATCTATGGATTTGAGAGAGGTTACATTTCTCCGTCTATGGATTTGAGAGAGGTTACATTTCTCCGTCTATGGATTTGAGAGAGGTTACATTTCTCCATCTATGGATTTGAGAGAGGTTACATTTCTCCATCTATGGATTTGAGAGAGGTTACATTTCTCTGTCTATGGATTTGAGAGAGGTTACATTTCTCCGTCTATGGATTTGAGAGAGGTTACATTTCTCTGTCTATGGATTTGAGAGAGGTTACATTTCTCCATCTATGGATTTGAGAATGGTTACATTTCTCTGTGTATGGATTTGAGAGTGGTTACATTTCTCCGTCTATGGATTTGAGAGAGGTTACATTTCTCCATCTATGGATTTGAGAGAGGTTACATATCTCCGTCTATGGATTTGAGAGAGGTTACATTTCTCCATCTATGGATTTGAGAGAGGTTACATTTCTCCGTCTATGGATTTGAGAGAGGTTACATTTCTCCATCTATGGATTTGAGAGAGGTTACATTTCTCCGTCTATGGATTTGAGAGAGGTTACATTTCTCCGTCTATGGATTTGAGAGAGGTTACATTTCTCCGTCTATGGATTTGAGAGAGGTTACATTTCTCCATCTATGGATTTGAGAGAGGTTACATTTCTCCATCTATGGATTTGAGAGTGGTTACATTTCTCCATCTATGGATTTGAGAGAGGTTACATTTCTCCGTCTATGGATTTGAGAGAGGTTACATTTCTCCGTCTATAGATTTGAGAGAGGTTACATTTCTCCATCTATGGATTTGAGAATGGTTACATTTCTCCGTCTATGGATTTGAGAGTGGTTACATTTCTCCGTCTATGGATTTGAGAGAGGTTACATTTCTCCATCTATGGATTTGAGAGAGGTTACATATCTCCGTCTATGGATTTGAGAGAGGTTACATTTCTCCATCTATGGATTTGAGAGAGGTTACATTTCTCCATCTATGGATTTGAGAGAGGTTACATTTCTCCGTCTATGGATTTGAGAGAGGTTACATTTCTCCGTCTATGGATTTGAGAGAGGTTACATTTCTCTGTCTATGGATTTGAGAGAGGTTACATTTCTCCGTCTATGGATTTGAGAGAGGTTACATTTCTCTGTCTATGGATTTGAGAATGGTTACATTTCTCCATCTATGGATTTGAGAGAGGTTACATTTCTCTGTCTATGGATTTGAGAGTGGTTACATTTCTCCGTCTATGGATTTGAGAGTGGTTACATTTCTCCATCTATGGATTTGAGAGAGGTTACATTTCTCCGTCTATGGATTTGAGAGAGGTTACATTTCTCCATCTATGGATTTGAGAGAGGTTACATTTCTCCGTCTATGGATTTGAGAGAGGTTACATTTCTCCATCTATGGATTTGAGAATGGTTACATTCCTCAGCTGCTTACTTCCCAAAAAGTGGTGACCGCTTTCTATTGTTAGAAGGTTGAGTTAATATCTGACCCTGGGTCAATGGTTTGGGTCATTAAAAGCGATGGTGTGTGTGTGTGTGTGTGTGCGTGTGCGGTGTGTGTGTGTGTGTGTGTGTGTGTGTGTGTGTGTGTGTGTGTGTGTGTGTGTGTGTGTGTGTGTGTGTGTGTGTGTGTGTGTGTGTGTGTACAGAGGCAAGAGAAAGTATGTGAACCCTTTGGAATTACCTGGATTTCTGCATAAATTTGACATAACATTTTATCTGATCTTCAAGTCATAACAATAGACAAGCACAATGTGCTTAAACTAATAACACACAAATTATTGTATTTGTCTTGTCGATATTGAATACATCATATAAACATTCACAGTGTAGGTTGGGAAAAGTATGTGAACCCCTAGGCTAGTGACTTCTCCAAAAGATAATTGGAGTCTGGAGTCAACTAACCGGGAGTCGAATCAATGAGATGAGATTGGAGATTTTGGTTAGAGCTGCTCTGCCCCATAAAAAACACTCACAAAATCTGAGTTTGCTATTCACAAGAAGCATTGCCTGATGTGAACCATGCCTCAAACAAAAGAGATCTCAGAAGTCCTAAGATTAAGAATTGTTGCCTTGCATAAAGCTGGAAAGGGTTACAAAAGTATCTCTAAAAGTCAGTCCACGGTAAGACAAATTGTCTATAAATGGAGAAATTTCAGCACTGTTGCTACTCTCCCTAGGATTGGCCGTCCTGCAAAGATGACTGCAAGTGCACAGCGCAGAATGCTCAATGAGGTTAAGAAGAATCCTAGTGTCAGCTAAAGACTTACAGAAATCTCTGAAAGATGCTAACATCTCTGTTGACGAGTCTACAATACGTAAAACACTAAACAAGAATGGTGTTCATGGGAGGACACTACGGAAGAAGCCACTGCTGTCCAAAAAAACATTGCTGCACATTAGAATTTCGCAAAAGAGCACCTGGATGTTCCACAGCGCTACTGGCAAAATATGCTGTGGACAGATGAAACTAAAGTTGTGTTGTTTGGA
Organism: Salmo salar; assembly: GCF_965601325.2. NCBI lineage: Eukaryota > Metazoa > Chordata > Actinopteri > Salmoniformes > Salmonidae > Salmo > Salmo salar. The sequence continues at coordinate 18,113,279 of NC_138302.1, forward strand.
AAGAACACACAACACTATGTGTGGAGAAAAAAAGGCCCAGCACACCAACATGAAAACCTCATCACAACTGTAAAGTATGGTGGAGGGAGCATCATGGGTTGGGTCTGCTTTGCTGCCTCAGGCTCTGGACAGCTTGCTATCATCGACGGAAAAATGAATTCCCAAGTTTATCAAGACATTTTGCAGGAGAATGTAAGGCTTTCTGTCCGCCAATTGAAGCTCAACAGAAGTTGGGCGATGCAACAGGACAACGACCCAAAACACAGAAGTAAATCAACAACAGAACGGCTTGAACAGAAGAAAATACACCTTCTGGAGTGGCCCAGTCAGAGTCCTGACCTCAACCCGTCTGAGATGCTGTGGCATGACCTCAAGAGACCGGTTCACACCAGACATCCCAAGAATATTGCTGAACTGAAACAGTTTTGTAACGAGGAATGGTCCAAAATCCCTCCTGACCGTTGTGCAGGTCTGATCGGCAACTACAGAAAACGTTTGGTTGAGGTTATTGCTGCCAAAGGAGGGTCAACCAGTTATTAAATCCAAGGGTTCACATACTTTTCCCACCCTACACTGTGAATGTTTACACGGTGTGTCCAATAAAGACATGTAAAATTGTAATTGTTTGTGTGTTATTAGTTTAGCAGACTGTGTTTATCTATTGTTGTGACTTTGATGACCAATTTATGCAGAAATCCAGGTAATTCCAAAGGGTTCACATACTTTTTCTTGCGACTGTGTGTGTGTGTGTGTGTGTGTGGTGTGTGTGTGTGTGTGTGTGTGTGTGTGTGTGTGTGTGTGTGTGTGTGTGTGTGTGTGTGTGTGTGTGTGTGTGTGTGTGTGTGTGTGTGTGTGTGTGTGTGCACGCATGCGCAGGCGCTGGTGTGTGTCAACATGAGGGGTGAGGACATAGGGACAAGGGACCAAAGAGACAATACCGCCTGCCACTAGGACAGACTCTTTTAAACAGGGATAGAGCGAGAGAGACACAGAGAGAGAGACACAGAGAGAGACACAGAGAGAGACACAGAGAGAGACACAGAGAGAGACACAGAGAGAGACACAGAGAGAGACACAGAGAGAGACACAGAGAGAGACACAGAGAGAGACAGAACTAAAAGACTGCTATCGGGAAGGGCAAACACTCACATATACACCAGCTGACGTGTGTGTGTGTGTGTGTGTGTTTGCATATGTGTGTGTGTGTTCTCATGTGTGATTTCAATCGGTGTGTGTGTTTCCAATCTCGAAGAGGCAGTGCCCCGTGGCACGAAGGCATACGCTGCCTCCTCAGCCGTTAAACGAGCCTGTTCAAGGGAGGCGCGCGAGTGTGTGTGTATGTGTGTGTGTGTGGTTCTAGAGAGGCAGGAACATGTGTGTGTGTGTGTTTGTCATTCTAGAGAGGCAGGAACATGTGTGTGTGTGTGTGGTTCTAGAGAGGCAGGAACATGTGTGTGTGGTTCTAGAGAGGCAGGAATAGGTGTGTGTGTGTGTGTGTGTGTGTGTGTGTGTGTGTGTGTGTGGTGTGTGTGTGTGTGTGTGAGTGTGTGTGTTTCTAGAGAGGCACGAACATGTGTGTGTGGTTCTAGAGAGGCAGGAACATGTGTGTGTGGTTCTAGAGAGGCAGGAACCTGTGTGTATGGTTTTAGAGAGGCAGGAACATGTGTGTGTGTGTGTGTGTGGTTCTAGAGAGGCAGGAACATGTGTGTGGTTCTAGAGAGGCAGGAACATGTGTGTGTGGTTTTAGAGAGGCAGGAACATAAACATTGGGGAGTGAGTCAACGAACAAGGTGTGTGTGTGTGTGTGTGTGTGTGTGTGTGTGTGTGTGTGTGTGTGTGTGTGTGTGTGTGTGTGTGTGTGTGTGTGTGTGTGTGTGTGTGTGTGTGTGTGTGTGTGTGTGTGTGTAGTTCTAGAGAGGCAGGAACATGTGTTTGTGGTTCTAGAGAGGCAGGAACATGTGTTTGTGGTTCTAGAGAGGCAGGAACATGTGTTTGTGGTTCTAGAGAGGCAGGAACATGTGTGTGTGGTTCTAGAGAGGCAGGAACATGTGTTTGTGGTTCTAGAGCGGCAGGAACATGTATGTGTGGTTCTAGAGAGGCAGGAACATGTGTTTGTGGTTCTAGAGCGGCAGGAACATGTATGTGTGTGTGTGTGGTTCAGGGGAATGAGGCGGGAACGTTTGTTTAAAATCTGGAGAATCTTGTGGTCAGATAGCATACTCAATGAACGCAGTCATGGAAATTTCCTAAAGACAAGGTTTGTGTCCCAAATGACACCCCCGTTCCCTTTGTAGTGTACTACAGTACACAGGCTTCTGGTCAAAAGTAGTAGTTTATAGGGAATAGGGTGCCACTTGGGAGGCAACCAGGAAAGGAGTGACAGAACTGTGTTTGTTCCACACTAGCATTGTTCTCTTTTATTTTCTTTCTCATTTCTTTCTCTTTCTCTTTCTTTCTTTCTTTCCTTCTTTCTTTCTTTCTTTCTTTCTTTCTTCTTTCTTTCTTTCTTTCTTTCTTTCTTTCTTTCTTTCTTTCTTTCTTTCTTTCTTTCTTTCTTTCACTATTCTATTTTCTGAGGTGAATTTAGACAGAGAGAATATAATATGATCTTTGAAATGTCGCTATTCCTTTGAAACTTCTGTGAGTGTAATGTTTACTGTTATTTTTTCACTTTAGTTAAGTGTCTATTTTACTTACTTTGGCAATGTAAACATGTTTCCCATGCCAATAAATCCCTTTGAATTGAACAGAGAGAGAGAGAGAGAGACAGAGAGAGAGAGAGAGAGACAGAGAGAGAGAGAGAGATCCGCATAACAAGCAGCCTAAGGGCATGGGGCTGGCAACAGTTACAGTATTTACGCTAACTGTCCCATAACTACAGTATCCATACACCAGTGCAGTATCCCTACACCAAGCGACCAGATATAAGGACCTACTTTCCCCACAACAACAACATAAACCCCACTAAAGAGAATGTTCGTAATAGTTTCAATAGTGAAGCATTGAGACTGCAACTACAGTTGGTTTCTCTAGCCAGAGTCCTCTAGAGTCTAACTACAGAGAACTTCTACAGTTGGTTTCTCTAGCCAGAGTCCTATAGAGTCTAACTACAGAGAACTTCTACAGTTGGTTTCTCTAGCCAGAGTCCTCTAGAGTCTAACTACAGAGAACTTCTACAGTTGGTTTCTCTAGCCAGAGTCCTCTAGAGTCTAACTACAGAGAACTTCTACAGTTGGTTTCTCTAGCCAGAGTCCTCTAGAGTCTAACTACAGAGAACTTCTACAGTTGGTTTCTCTAGCCAGAGTCCTCTAGAGTCTAACGACAGAGAACTTCTACAGTTGGTTTCTCTAGCCAGAGTCCTCTAGAGTCTAACTACAGAGAACTTCTACAGTTGGTTTCTCTAGCCAGAGTCCTCTAGAGTCTAACGACAGAGAACTTCTACAGTTGGTTTCTCTAGCCAGAGTCCTCTAGAGTCTAACTACAGAGAACTTCAAGATCACAACAAGATCTACACTTCTCCCTCCCTGTGCCTCTTCTCTTCCATCTATCTACACTTCTCTCTCCCTGTACCTCTTCTCTTCCTTCCATGTACACTTCTCCCTCCCTGTACCTCTTCTCTTCCTTCCATCTACACTTCTCCCTCCCTGTACCTCTTCTCTTCCTTCCATGTACACTTCTCCCTCCCTGTACCTCTTCTCTTCCTTCCATCTACACTTCTCCCTCCCTGTACCTCTTCTCTTCCATCTATCTACACTTCTCCCTCCCTGTACCTCTTCTCTTCCTTCTATCTACACTTCTCCCTCCCTGTACCTCTTCTCTTCCTTCTATCTACACTTCTCCCTCCCTGTACCTCTTCTCTTCCTTCTATCTACACTTCTCCCTCCCTGTACCTCTTCTCTTCCTTCTATCTACACTTCTCCCTCCCTGTACCTCTTCTCTTCCATCTATCTACACTTCTCCCTCCCTGTACCTCTTCTCTTCCATCTATCTACACTTCTCCCTCCCTGTACCTCTTCTCTTCCTTCTATCTACACTTCTCCCTCCCTGTACTCTCTTCTCTTCCTTCTATCTACACTTCTCCCTCCCTGTACCTCTTCTCTTCCATCTATCTACACTTCTCCCTCCCTGTACCTCTTCTCTTCCATCAATCTACACTTCTCCCTCCCTGTACCTCTTCTCTTCCTTCTATCTCTTCCTCTCTCTTTCTTCTCTCTCTTCATATGGCTTTATTGGCATGGAAAACATATGTTTACATTACCAAAGCAAGTGAAACAGATAATAGACGAAAGTGAAATAAACAATAAAAAATTATAAGTAAACCTTAAACTCACAATTACAGACATTTCAAATGTCATAGTATGGCTATATACAGTGTTATAACGATGTGCAACTAGTTAAAATACAAAAGGGAAAATGTCTCTCTCCCTCTCTCACTGGGAAGACACAGTGTTTACATTCCAGCACCATGTTCAACACAAGAAACCTCCCCTTCTTGTGTGGCCTGTGTGTGTGTGTGTGTTTGTGTGTCTGTGTGTGTGTGTGTGTGTGTGTGTGTGTGTGTGTGTGTGTGTGTGTGTGTGTGTGTGTGTGTGTGTGTGTGTGTGTGTGTGTGTGTGTGTGTGTGTGTGTGTGTGTGTGTGTGTGTGTGTGTGCACATGGGTGTGTGTACAGCATATGCCTGAACATGTGTATGACATAAACATTGGGGAGTGAGTCAACGAACAAGGTGTGTGTGTGTGTGTGTGTGTGTGTGTGTGTGTGTGTGTGTGTGTGTGTGTGTGTGTGTGTGTGTGTGTGTGTGTGTGTGTGTGTGTGTGTGTGTGTCAGAATTAGAGGGTAGAAGATGTTGAGACATTGCTTAAAATAGAACCTAGCACCTCCTCAGTAATATACTATACTTTCTCTTTTTCTACCTATCACCTCCTCAGTAATATACTATACTCTCTCTCTTTCTACCTATCACCTCCTCAGTAATATACTATACTCTCTCTACCTATCACCTCCTCAGTAATATACTATACTCTCTCTCTTTCTACCTAGCACCTCCTCAGTAATATACTATACTCTCTCTCTTTCTACCTATCACCTCCTCAGTAATATACTATACTCTCTCTCTTTCTACCTAGCACCTCCTCAGTAATATACTATACTCTCTCTCTTTCTACCTATCACCTCCTCAGTAATATACTATACGCTCTCTCTTTCTACCTATCACCTCCTCAGTAATATACTATACTCTCTCTCTTTCTACCTAGCACCTCCTCAGTAATATACTATACTCTCTCTCTTTCTACCTAGCACCTCCTCAGTAATATACTATACTCTCTCTCTTTCTACCTAGCACCTCCTCAGTAATATACTATACTCTCTCTCTTTCTACCTAGCACCTCCCTCAGTAATATACTATACTCTCTCTCTTTCTACCTAGCACCTCCTCAGTCACTATACCCTATACTCTCTCTCTTTCTACCTAGCACCCTCCTCAGTAATATACTATACTCTCTCTACCTATCACCTCCTCAGTAATATACTATACTCTCTCTCTTTCTACCTAGCACCTCCTCAGTAATATACTATACTCTCTCTCTTTCTACCTATCACCTCCTCAGTAATATACTATACTCTCTCTCTCTTTCTACCTATCACCTCCTCAGTAATATACTATACTCTCTCTCTTTCTACCTATCACCTCCTCAGTAATATACTATACTCTCTCTCTTTCTACCTAGCACCTCCTCAGTAATATACAATACTCTCTCTCTTTCTGCCTAGCACCTCCTCAGTAATATACTATACTCTCTCTCTTTCTACCTAGCACCTCCTCAGGAATATACTATACTCTCTCTCTTTCTACCTAGCACCTCCTCAGTAATATACTATACTCTCTCTCTTTCTGCCTATCTAATCATCCTGGCCTCTCTCTCTCTCTCTCTCTCTCATTCCCTCGTTCTCTCTCCTTCACCCTCCCCTCTGCCTGTTCTTCTGAACCATATCTCTCTCTGTCCTTTCTCCCTCCCTCCCTCCTCTCTGACTCCACTTATTGCTGGCACACGCTGGGTGCACAGAGCAAAGGGAGGGAGGGAATGAGGGAGGGATAGAGCGAGCAAGGGAGGACGGGAGGACTGTGCCCTCTCATGCAGAGAGTCACATGGTATGTTCTTGATTAGCAGGAAAAATGAGTTAAAGCAGAAACAGAGAGCAGAGAGAGAGGCGTAGAGAGAGAGAGAGAGAGAGAGAGAGAGAGCGAGAGAGGTAGATAGGGAGAGAGACAGAGAGAGGGGGGGTTGCACAACAGCAACCTCACAAAGCCTCCCTCAGCCTGTTCTGTTAAGAGGGAGGGTTGCACAACAAGAGAGGAGGGAGGAGAGGGATGGGGGAGAGAGAGGGAGAGAAGGAGAGGAATAGGAGAGAGAAAGAGAGGGAGGTTGGGAGAGAGGGAAGGGAGAGAGAGAGTGGGAGGAAAGAGAGGTGATGGGGAGAGAGGGAGCAGGAAGAGGGAGAGAGGGAGCAGATAGAGGGAGAGAGGGAGCAGGCAGCCAGTAGGCAGAGAGAGAAACGACACTCACTCGATCCCTCCCACCCAGACTGAGTGTTTCGGTGTTTTCTGCCAAGCTGAGCTGTCATTGGCCGATCCGAGCCAGACCTGAGCTGTCATTGGCCGAGACCTGTCTCTCTCTCTGTGAGATCAGGAACAAAATGGCCTCTAGCATCCAGCAGGGAGGACAGAGCATCAGGGCACTGTCATCTCCCCTCCTCTCCTCTCCTCAGCCCTGTAAGCAGACACACACCACACACCACGCAGGATGGCACTAGTTCTACACACACTGACTCACACACACCCACACTGTACCGTTCAGATGGTATGGTATTACAATACATCACCATGTATTCATACTGAATGTTATTACATGACATATTATTAATATGAATGACTCATTTCTGATATCAACATCACAACAAGCTGAACCTTTATTGTTGTTCATGTCATCCAGATACACATTATACAAACACTAGACCATTTCAATGACGCAGTTGTATTGGAAGTGTTCTGGCTGGTTGAGTCGGACAAATCCTTACTAGAGAATTCAGCCTGTGTGTGTGTGCGTGTGTGCGTGTGCGTGTGTGTGTCCGTGTGTGTGCGTCCGTGTGTGTGTGTGTGTGTGTGTGTGTGTGTGTGTGTGTGTGTGTGTGTGTGTGTGTGTGTGTGTGTGTGTGTGTGTGAGAGAGAGAGAGAGTTGAGCTGAATGAAAATAAATGCAGTGTCATATTGTGCCACAGGAGGGCGCCTCAATGACACAGAACAGCCACTACTCAGACTGGCAGACTGGCACTAAGGTGTGTGTGTGTGTGTGTGTGTGTGTGTGTGTGTGTGTGTGTGTGTGTGTGTGTGTGTGTGTGTGTGTGTGTGTGTGTGTGTGTGTGTGTGTGTGTGTGTGTGTGTGTGTGTGTGTGTGTGTGTGTGTGTGTGTGTGTGTGTGTGTCTGTGTGTGTGTGTGTGTCTCTGTGTGTGTGTCTGTGTGTCTGTGTGCGTGTCTGTGTGTGCGTGTGTAGCTGCTGTGTGTGTGTCAGTCTGTGCGTGTGACTGTGTCTGTCAGAACATTCAGAATAGCTGCAGTATCAAAGACAGTATGTTTTGTGATTGCTGTTCTGTGACCATTCAGAATGTGGTATCAGACAGTATGTTTTGTGATTGTTGTTCTGTGATCATTCAGAATGTGGTATCAGACAGTATGTTTTGTGATTGCTGTTCTGTGATCATTCAGAATGTGGTATCAGACAGTATGTTTTGTGATTGTTGTTCTGTGATCATTCAGAATGTGGTATCAGACAGAAAAGTCTCTTTGGGATTTCCTTCTAGAACCCTAACATTACTCTTCTCTGTGATCAGAACACAGTCTACCACACTGGGGTAGGGGTAGGGGGGATATCCTAAGGGTAACAAGCTAGCTCCAGGCGGTAGTAGGAGAGAGAGGATGTGATGGTGGATTTCATGTACAGTTGAAGTCGGAAGTTTACATACACCTTAGCCAAATACATTTAAACTCAGTTTTTGACAATTCCTAACATTTAATCCTAGTAAAAATTCCCAGTCTTAGGTCAGTTAGGATCACCACTTTATTTTAGGAATGTGAAATGTCAGAGTAATAGTAGAGAAAATGATTTATTTCAGCTTTTATTTCTTTCATCGCATTCCCAGTTGGTCAGAAGTTTACATACACTCAATTAGTATTTGGTAGCATTGCCTTGAAATTGTTTAACTTGGGTCAAACGTTTCAGGTAGCCTTCCACAAGCTTCCCACAATAAGTTGGGTGAATTTTGGCCCATTCCTCCTGACAGAGCTGATGTAACTGAGTCAGGTTTGTAGGCCTCCTTGCTCGTACACACTTTTTCAGTTCTGCCCACACATTTTCTATGGGATTGAGGTCAGGGCTTTGTGATGGCCACTCCAATACATTGACTTTGTTGTCCTTAAGCCATTTTGCCACAACTTTGGAAGTATGCTTGGGGTCATTGTCCATTTGGAAGACCCATTTGTGACCAAGCTTTAACTTCCTGACTGATGTCTTGAGATGTTGCTTCAATATATCCACATAATTTTCCTCCCTCATGATGCCATTTATTTTGTGAAGTGCACCAGCCCCTCCTGCAGCAAAGCACACCCACAACATGATGCCGCCACCCCTGTGCTTCACGATTGGGATGGGGTTCTTCGGCTTGCAAGCCTCCCCCTTTATCCTCCAGACATAATGATGGTCATTATGGCCAAACAGTTCTATTTTTGTTTCATCAGACCAGAGGACATTTCTCCAAAAAGTCCCATCTTTGTCCCCATGTGCAGTTGCAAACCGTAGTCTGGCTTTTTTATGGTGGTTTTGGAGCAGTGGCTTCTTCCTTGCTGAGCGGCCTTTCAGGTTATGTCAATATAGGACTTGTTTTACTGTGGATATAGATACTTTTGTACCTGTTTCCTCCAGCATCTTCACAAGGTCCTTTGCTGTTGTTCTGGGATTGATTTGCACTTTTCGCACCAAAGTACGTTCATCTCTAGGAGACAGAACGCGTCTCCTTCCTGAGCGGTATGACGGCTGCGTGGTTCCATGGTGTTTATACTTGCGTAATATAGTTTGTACAGATGAACGTGGTACCTTCAGGCGTTTGGAAATTGCTCCCAATGATGAACCAGACTTGTGGAGGTCTACAATTTTTTTTCTGACGTCTTGGCTGATTTCTTTTGATTTTCCCATGATGTCAAGCAAAGAGGCACTGAGTTTGAAGGTAGGCCTTGAAATACATCCACAGGTACACCTCCTATTTACTCAAATTATGTCAATTAGCCTATCAGAAGCTTCTAAAGCCATGACATTATTTTCTGGAATGTTCCAAGCTGTTTAAAGGCACAGTCAACTTAGTGTATGTAAACTTCTGACCCACTGGAATTGTGATCCAGTGAATTATAAGTGAAATAATCTGTCTGTAAACAATTGTTGGAAAAATGACTTGTGTCATGCACAAAGTAGATGTCCTAACCGACTTGCCAAAACTATAGTTTGTTAACAAGAAATTTGTGGAGTGGTTGAAAAACAAGTTTTAATGACTCCAACCTAAGTGTATGTAAACTTCCGACTTCAACTTTAGATGAATATAGCTCTATTTTTGTATATTACTGAAAGAATATAGGTCTAACGCCCCTAAACAGTGGTGGGCCTCTGGGTGGTCATTATAGGCACAGATCTAGGATCAGCTTCCTCTCTTCCGAGCTTAACCTTAACCAATTTACAGAGAATATAAAACTGACCTTAAATAAACTAGGGCAGGGATTGGCCAAGGATCTACACTCACCCTTAGACACAGTTCCAGGATCAGTTCTTTCTCCCCCAATCCAAACTTTAACCATTTGATGAGTAATATAAAACTGACATTAGATCAGTGTCTAGGGCAGAGTTGGTGCTACTGCGGGGGTGAGCAGGGAGAGTGAGACGGTTGTTATCAGAACGTTGACAGACGTGTGTGTCGTTCAGCTTCCTGTTGACAGGGGAGTGGAGGAGTAATACACACACACACATGCCCCTCAGCTGCGCCAGTCTGGGGATAGGAGATATCATACGGAGGGAGGGAGGGAGGGAGGGAGGGAGGGAGGGAGAGAGAGAGAGAGAGAGAGAGAGAGAGAGAGAAGTAGTCCAGTATTGTCAGTTAGTCATGGTAGTGTAGAACTGTGAGGTAACACAATGGCAATGACTGAGGAATTAGAGACTGGAGCAGGTGAGTCTCTCTCTCTCCCTGTTATGTACTGTAAGTAGTATTATGACAGTGTTATGTAGCATTTTGACACTGTTATGTAGCATTGTGACACTATTATGTAGCATTATGACACTAATATGTAGCATTATGATAAAGGGGTCAAGTAAAGTGATACCAAACCGTACATTTGGATGTAATTCCAGTATTGACAGGTCTAAACTATGTAATCTCAGGATGTACAGTGGTATTTCATCTTTGATGTGTAAGTGGACGGACTTTTTGATTCATTGTATTTCTTAATCCGTGATTACTATGTATAATAACAGCTACACACAGCTTTAGGCGTGAGACTGAATGTGTGTGTGTGTGTGTGTGTGTGTGTGTGTGTGTGTGTGTGTGTGTGTGTGTGTGTGTGTGTGTGTGTGTGTGTGTGTGTGTGTGTGTAGTAGCTCACATGTTAGGGGGAAGTGAGTAGGGAGCGGTCTGGGTGCTTTAGTTGTGTGTGCGCTTGTGTGCCCGCACGTGTGTGCATGTATGTGTATACGTGCTTGTGCGTGCTGTGTTTGGGGGATGGGAAGTAGTCTGTCAGAGGCACTATGACATAGTGATGTGGATTTGCCTTTATTATATTCACTGGCCTTTGTAACCATGGTAACACACCCCAGTCAATGGTGTCACAACTGGAGAGGAGCTAAGAGTCAGCCATTCAGATAGACACACAGGAGTTAATCCTCGTGTGTGTGTGTGTGTGTGTGTGTGTGTGTGTGTGTGTGTGTGTGTGTGTGTAGGTGTGTGAGAGAGAGAGAAAGCGTGTGTGTGCAAGGCTCTCCTATTGAAATGGTACATGGCGAGGGTTAATCCCTGTGTGTGGAGGTTGCCAGGCTCGGGCTTGGGGGGGCTTCTCTCTCTCTCTCTCTCTTCCTCTCTCTCTCCTTCTGTCTCTCTCTTTCTCTCTCTCCCTGTCTTTCTATCTCGCTCTCTGTCTGTCTGTCTCTCTCTGCCCCCCCCCCCTTCTCCCCACTCCTTCTATCATCTTGAGTAGAGGAGAGCCAGACCCCCCCAACATGTCAAACACTCAGTGCTGACCTATTTCCTATTTTGCCTCCCCACTTACATTTTGAGGAAAATAACATCTTGGAATTCTACAACGTCTGTATCACCCTGACACCCTCTGTATTTTCTGTGTTCACACACACACACACACACACACACACACACACACACACACACACACACACACACACACACACACACACACACACACACACACACACACACACACACACACACACACACACACACTCTCTCAACAACCCACTGACATGGTCTTGACTCTTGTTATTTTTAACCCCACCAGTATGGACACATGCGGATCTCTCTTTCTCTCTCCCTTTCCTCTCTCTCCCTCTCCTTCCTCTCCTTCCCTCTTTCTCTCCATCTCTCTCTCTCTCCCTTTCCTCTCTCTCCCCCTCTCTCTCCCTCTCCTTCCTCTCCTTCCCTCTTTCTCTCCCTCTCCTTCCTCTCTCTCCCCCTCTCTCCCTCTCCTTCCTCTCCTTCCCTCTTTCTCTCCCTCTCTTCTCCATATATGATTAAAATGTGCAATGATTTAGGAGGATTAAGTGTTCTACTGCTTCTCCTTTCAGCTTAGTGTTTTTTGTTGACTGTTGAGGCGGCCAGCAAAATCTGTGTGTGTGTGTGTTATTGTGTTTGTGTGCATTTGTGTGTGTGTGTGTGTGTGTGTGTGTGTGTGTGTGTGTGTGTGTGTGTGTGTGTGTGTGTGTGTGTGTGTGTGTGTGTGTGTGTGTGTGTGTGTGTGTGTGTGTGTGTGTGTGTCTGATTTATTTGACTGATGAGGCGGCCAGCAAAATCTCTGTGTGTGTGTGTGTGTTATTGTGTGTGTGTTTGTGTGCATTTGTGTGTGTGCGTATGTGTGTCTGATTTTAGTTAACTGTTGAGGTGGCAAGCAAAAGCTGTGTGTGTGTGTGTGTATGTGTGTGTTATTGTGTGCATTTGTGTGTGTGTGTGTGTGTGTGTGTATGTGTGTTATTGTGTGTGTGTGTGTGTGTGTGTGTATGTGTGTGTCTGCTTTTAGTTAACTCTTGAGGTGGCAAGCAGAAGCTGTTTGTGAATGTGCATGTGTATACTATATTGCTGTAAGTAGACACACACAGCAATGTTTTAAAGCTTTTCACACCTACAAGTTAATTTAAGCTGTAAACCTTTTAGGATTTAGTATGATTTGTTCTTTATGGAAAAGGTTTCATATGGGCAATAGAACATGGTCTCAGAGCATTTTGTATTATTCTGTGCTTAAATCCATTGGGCAATAGAACATGGTCTCAGAGCATTTTGTATTATTCTGTACGAAAATCCATTGGGCAATAACATTAATAGGCCTATGTATGAGTTTTATCACATAGCCTACACATGTGTATACATTATTTGCCTATATCTCTCAGAAAAGTTTATATTCAACACTATTTGTTAGTGTTTCAAGATGTCATTTATAAAAGCATTATTTGTTGGGAGTCATTAAACTCCCCAGACGTGTGTAGTATGATCTCCTGTTCAATTGGGACAGTCAATTTGATTTATCGATCTGTTTTGCCCCCCCCCCCCCCAAAAAAAAACCGATTGATCTAGAGTAGACAGTGTCAATGAATTCAAGACCAATATTTAAACTAGGCGATGACACCTAGTGATGATGATAGCTTTGCCTTTAATTTCACGACAACAAATACAATTTCGCCCATCATCGCACTATTCCATTATTGTTCGACCATAACTATCCTAACACACGTCTCTGTTCGGTTCTGTCGCAGACGGTTTTCTCTTTGAGGATTAGGTCAATTTCCATACATGTCAGTTATGGCGATAGAGAGAGCTCAGCGATGGTACAGAAAAAATGCTTAGCCAACAACCTATGCGCCGTGTTGCAGAAGGACAGAGGGGGAAGGGAGACTGGATAGGGTACGAGAGTAAGTAGGTGGCGGACGGTGTTCTCTCGTTCTACCGGATCTTTCATTCTAAGGATAGAGAGAGAGCGGGTGACTGGACAGGAGGAGAGGAGCAGCGCACAAGCGAGTGAGCGCTGGAGAGAGAGAGAAGGAGGAGGGAGGGCCAAGAGCTATTGTTCATGTTTGCCCACGAACAAAGGACTTATCTGGGTCTGTACGTAAAATCGACTGCAGGCTTGTGTCCACCGACAAGGCCTCATGAGGGATAAAATAACCTATTTCTCATTGTCCGTATTTTCTGGTCCAGTATTCCCGTTATAATATTTTGGGGTTTGTTCTAAAAAAAAGTGGGACGTACTACGTTAGGACGAACCAGTCAGCCACCGTAGCGTTTTACGCAAGGAGCGTGCTACACGGGAGCTACTATCCCAGTTCTGTCAACATCCTTCTTTGATTGGGACTTCTCTTGCAGGTAAACGGTTACACTGGTCAAACGCAAACGTCTGTTTCTATTATAATAATTTCTAAAGTTGTATATATAAAAAAAAGAAAATATACATTTCTGCAATGTATGTGCGTGGTTGTAGTTTGCGTGTATCTTTTTTTAATTTTTGCTATAACAATTCTAAATGTTAACTGGTTAGCAAGTTAGCTAGCCATCTGCCAAAGATGGTAACCGGAGGCGGCTAGTTGAGCGTTAGCTATGTGTTGGGCCTGCTACGTCGCTGTTGTGTGTAGTCAGCGATTTTCTATGGCTTTGTTTTGATTGAAGATGTCTATCACCGTTAACTACTGTTGCAGTCGCGTCAATTTATCATCGAATGCAGCTACCCAATCGATGCATTTTGCAACGATATGTGAACCCCCGGCGTTCGGATGTAGCTTGTAATGCTAACTAAATGTAACATTGTAGCTAGCCAGTTAGCTTGGAGCTAGTTAACTTCTTATGTAGCCACAGCTGATGCTAGCCACTTTGTTGACAAACATTACTGACCTTATACTTGTAGCTGACTACTATTGTAGTACACGCTTTCTTGTAAACAATCTAGCTAACGTTAGCTATTTAATTTCTTATCAAATTAGAAATACTCCAGCTATCACTTCACTTCAAATGTAGGCTAGAGTCTTTGTAGTTTGTGAAATGCTGGTTTTAGAATCTAGAATGGCATTTATTTATTATATAATCGTGAAGGTTTAGGCTTTAGTTCTAATCGTGAATTCTCGAATGGAATTCCTCTGAGAATGTGTGTTTGGCTTCCTGAACACTGCTCCCTGACTGATGACAGGTCAGATTTACGGTCAGGGAAATCACATTACCACCACCATTACATCTCAAAGACAGGAAGTGTGTGTGTCTCTCTCTCTCCCCCCTGTGTGTGTGTGTGTGTGTGTGTGTGTGTGTGTGTGTGTGTGTGTGTGTGTGTGTGTGTGTGTGTGTGTGTGTGTGTGTGTGTGTGTGTGTGTGTGTTGTAGAGAGGGTAATTTGCAGCAGAGGAAGTGTGGCTTGTAGCTGATTTGATTTGGACTGGCCCATCGTTTACCACCAAGTAAAGGAACGGAGCTAATGGTTCTTTATACACACACACACACACACACACACACACACACACACACACACACACACTAAGTGAAGGATCAGAGCTAATGGGTTTGTACTGTAGTCTCTTAGCTTGTAATGGAAATAATATGAATTAATGAATGTATCCATTAATTTTGTTGTGATGATGCAGCTATTATCATAGGGTTATATATTTTTTAAACGTTTTCTCTAAATAAGAGTGGTTGCACAATTAAAGGTCAATACACTGCATTTCAAACAGTCAGCAATAATGTAATGAGTTCAGGGCTTGTACAATGATTCCTAGGTTAAATATGAGCCTTCCACGACCATAAGACCCACCAATCATTACATTACTTATCAAAATACTTTAACCTGCTTTTTTTGCAATAATCACTGGCTTTCAAGTCTGTCTATGAACAATCCCCTTTTTGTTCCAAATGTAACCAGCTCCATGCACATCCATGAATAATGGCCAACATCTGCTAGCAGGCAGTATAGAAAATGAAGTCAGAAATAATCTCTCCAGCACAAACCCAGGTGCTAGTGAGTAGCCAGCTAATATTTACATTTAGCTCCCGAGTGTTGCAGCGGTCTGAGGCACTGCATCTCAGTGCTAGAGGTGTCACTACAGACCCTGGTTCGATTCCAGGCTGTATCACAACCAGCCATGATTGGGAGTCCCATAGGGCAGCGCACAATTGGCCCAGCGTCATCCGGGTTAGGGTTTGGCTGGGGTGTGGTGGGGTGGGCCGTCATTGTAAATAAGAAGTTGTTCTTAACTGACCTGCCTAGTTAAATAAAAAAAACTGCTTGCTAACAAGGTATAACAGTTGAACTGTTATGAATACACCCTCCTGTCCGTCTCCATCTGTTGGAACAACAGCCTGATCATTTTGTTAAGATGTTGAAATCAAGTGGCTTCCTGGATAAGAAGATGCTTATTTCTCAGAATGAGAACAAGTTGCCAAATCCTTATACAATGTTTTTTATGCCCATTGCACATTTATAAAACAGACTAGACCAGTGCTCCCAACCTTTTACGGTTACTGTACCACCAACTGAATGTTGCTCTGCCCGTAGTACCCCTCATGTGCATTTTCCCAGCAGGCCTGTGGTCTCATCAGTCTTCTCAGGTACCCCCTGTGGATAGGCCAAGTACCCCCAGGGGTCCTGGTATCCCCGGTTGGGAAGCACTGTTCTAGACAGCCTGCACATAACAGCATGTGGTTAAATGCTGCTAGCGGTACGTGGTACACAATGCCACGCGACAGACACTGAGATACATGTTCATTGACTGTTTTAGGGGGGTCTGTTCTACATGTTGGGAGTTGAGACATATAAAGGGTATTAGTTAGAAAGGTTAACTTCTCTATTACAGTAAAATAACGTCTCAGTGTGTTTCTCTGTCCAGCTCACCCATTCTGTTGGACCAAAACTCAAATGCAAACAGCGAGTTGAAACTGTTGTTGTCAGAGAGGAAAAAGAGATCTTTCCTCTTTGTTGTTGTGAGTGGCGGGGGGGGGGCTTGGTGTCACAGTACAGAAGGGGGGGGGGGGGGGGGGCTTGGTGTCACAGTACAGAAGGAGGAGGGGCTTGGTGTCACAGTACAGAAGGAGGAGGGGCTTGGTGTCACAGTACAGAAGGAGGAGGGGCTTGGTGTCACACTACAGAAGGGGGGGGGGGCTTGGTGTCACACTACAGAAGGGGGGGGGGGCTTGGTGTCACAGCACAGAAGGAGGAGGGGCTTGGTGTCACAGTACAGGAGGAGGAGGGGCTTGGTGTCACAGTACAGGAGGAGGAGGGGCTTGGTGTCACAGTACAGGAGGAGGAGGGGCTTGGTGTCACAGCACAGGAGGAGGAGGGGCTTGGTGTCACAGCACCGGAGGAGGAGGGGCTTGGTGTCACAGCACCGGAGGAGGAGGGGCTTGGTGTCACAGTACAGGAGGAGGAGGGGCTTGGTGTCACAGCACCGGAGGAGGAGGGGCTTGGTGTCACAGTACAGGAGGAGGAGGGGCTTGGTGTCACAGTACAGGAGGGGGGCTTGGTGTCACAGCACAGGAGGGGGGCTTGGTGTCACAGCACAGGAGGAGGAGGGGCTTGGTGTCACAGCACAGGAGGAGGAGGGGCTTGGTGTCACAGCACCGGAGGAGGAGGGGCTTGGTGTCACAGCACAGGAGGAGGGGCTTGGTGTCACAGCACAGGAGGAGGAGGGGCTTGGTGTCACAGCACCGGAGGAGGAGGGGCTTGGTGTCACAGCACAGGAGGAGGGGCTTGGCGTCACAGCACAGGAGGAGGAGGGGCTTGGTGTCACAGCACAGGAGGAGGAGGGGCTTGGTGTCACAGCACAGGAGGAGGAGGGGCTTGGCGTCACAGCACAGGAGGAGGAGGGGCTTGGCGTCACAGCACAGGAGGAGGAGGGGCTTGGCGTCACAGCACAGGAGGAGGAGGGGCTTGGCGTCACAGCACAGGAGGAGGAGGGGCTTGGCGTCACAGCACAGGAGGAGGAGGGGCTTGGCGTCACAGCACAGGAGGAGGAGGGGCTTGGCGTCACAGCACAGGAGGAGGAGGGGCTTGGCGTCACAGCACAGGAGGAGGAGGGGCTTGGTGTCACAGCACAGGAGGAGGAGGGGCTTGGTGTCACAGCACAGGAGGAGGAGGGGCTTGGCGTCACAGCACAGGAGGAGGAGGGGCTTGGTGTCACAGTACAGGAGGAGGAGGGGCTTGGCGTCACAGCACAGGAGGAGGAGGGAAGGAGATGAGACCAAAAAGAAAACCCCTCATCAAAAAATAAAAGATGTTTGTAACATCGAACTAAAACATCCATTCTAATGAATTGGATATATATCGACCAGCCCTAATTCCACAACAACAGTTAGGCTACACACAGTTTTGATACTTTGGTTTGAGTGAGATGGTGTTTTGGCAGTCATGACAACGCTCTCCTGTCTGTCTCTGGGTCTAGTCTATGCGTGTGTCTGTCTCTGGGTCTAGTCTATGTGTGTGTCTGTCTCTGGGTCTAGTCTATGTGTGTGTCTGTCTCTGGGTCTAGTCTATGTGTGTGTCTGTCTCTGGGTCTAGTCTATGCGTGTGTCTGTCTCTGGGTCTAGTCTATGCGTGTGTCTGTCTCTGGGTCTAGTCTATGCGTGTGTCTGTCTCTGGGTCTAGTCTATGCGTGTGTCTGTCTCTGGGTCTAGTCTATGTGTGTGTCTGTCTCTGGGTCTAGTCTATGTGTGTGTCTGTCTCTGGGTCTAGTCTATGCGTGTGTCTGTCTCTGGGTCTAGTCTATGCGTGTGTCTGTCTCTGGAAGATCTTACTGTCTGTGTGTCTGAGACACTTTGTGTTCCTCGCTCAGCACAGTGACTGTAGAGAGTAATGATAGGTGTGTGTCTGATAAATGTTTTATGAGACCAACCCTTTACGACAGAACTGCTACTTCGTGTGTGTGTGTGAGGTCGAGGGAGTTTACTACCATTGTGTTACCACCATCCTGCCTGCTGTGGCTTTGACAGGTAGATTGATGGAGGATGTTCTGAATAGGCATGCTACTCTGTTCTGTTGAGTGTTTGTGTGTTCTGTTGATGTGTGACTTCAGTCAGAGGGTACAGTGTGGTTAAGATAAAGCAAAAATCACCCACATACTCTCATTTACATTTACATTTACGTCATTTAGCAGACGCTCTTATCCAGAGCGACTTACAAATTGGTGCATTCACCTTATGATATCCAGTGGAACAACCACTTTACAATAGTACAGCTATATCTTTTTTTTTGGGGGGGGGGGGGGGGGGTTAGAAGGATTACTTCATCCTATCCCAGGTATTCCTTAAAGAGGTGGGGTTTCAGGTGTCTCCGGAAGGTGGTGATTGACTCCGCTGTCCTGGTGTCGTGAGGGAGCTTGTTCCACCATTGGGGTGCCAGAGCAGCGAACAGTTTTGACTGGGCTGAGCGGGAACTGTGCTTCCGCAGAGGTAGGGGGGCCAGCAGGCCAGAGGTGGATGAACGCAGTGCCCTTCTTTGGGTGTAGGGCCTGATCAGAGCCTGAAGGTACGGAGGTGCCGTTCCCCTCACAGCTCCGTAGGCAAGCACCATGGTCTTGTAGCAGATGCGAGCTTCAACTGGAAGCCAGTGGAGTGTGCGGAGGAGCGGGGTGACGTGAGAGAACTTGGGAAGGTTGAACACCAGACGGGCTGCGGCATTCTGGATGAGTTGTAGGGGTTTAATGGCACAGGCAGGGAGCCCCACTAGCAGGGAGTTGCAGTAATCCAGACGGGAGATGACAAGTGCCTGAATTAAGACCTGCGCCGCTTCCTGTGTGAGGCAGGGTCGTACTCTGCGAATGTTGTAGAGCATGAACCTACAGGATCGGGTCACTGCATTGATGTTAGCGGAGAACGACAGGGTGTTGTCCAGGGTCACGCCAAGGCTCTTAGCACTCTGGGAGGAGGACACAATGGAGTTGTCGACCGTGATGGCGAGATCATGGAACGGGCAGTCCTTCCCCGGGAGGAAGAGCAGCTCCGTTTTGCCGAGGTTCAGCTTGAGGTGGTGATCTGTCATCCACACTGATATGTCTGCCAGACATGCAGAGATGTGATTCGCCACCTGGTTATCAGAAGGGGGAAAGGAGAAGATTAATTGTATGTCGTCTGCGTAGCAATGATAGGAGAGACCATGTGAGGATATGACAGAGCCAAGTGACTTGGTGTATAGCGAGAGTAGGAGAGGGCCTAGAACTGAGCCCTGGGGGACACCAGTGGTGAGAGCACGTGGTGCGGAGACGGATTCTCACTACGCCACCTGGTAGGAGCAACCTGTCAGGTAGGACGCAATCCAAGAGTGAGCCGCGCCGGAGATGCCCAACTCGGAGAGGGTGGAGAGGAGGATCTGATGGTTCACAGTATCAAAGGCAGCAGATAGGTCTAGAAGGAGGAGAGAGAGTTGGCTTTAGCAGTGCGGAGAGCCTCCGTGACACAGAGAAGAGCAGTCTTAGTTGAATGACCAGTCTTGAAACCTGACTGATTTGGATCAAGAAGGTCATTCTGAGAGAGATAGCAAGAGAGCTGGCCAAGGACGGCATGCTCAAGAGTTTTGGAGAGAAAAGAAAGAAGGGATACTGGTCTGTAGTTGTTGACATCGGAGGGATCGAGTGTAGGTTTTTTGAGAAGGTGTGCAACTCTCGCTCTCTTGAAGACGGAAGGGACGTAGCCAGCGGTCAAGGATGAGTTGATGAGCGAGGTGAGGTAAGGGAGAAGGTCTCCGGAAATGGTCTGGAGAAGAGAGGAGTGGATTGGGTCAAGCGGGCAGGTTGTTGGGCGGCCGGCCGGCCGTCACAAGTCGCAAGATTTCATCTGTAGAGAGAGGGGCGAAAGAGGTCAAAGCATAGGGTAGGGCAACGTGAGCAGGACCAGCGGTGTCGTTTGACTTAACAAACGAGGATCGGATGTCGTCAACCTTCTTTTCAAAATGGTTGACGAAGTCATCCGCAGAGAGGGAGGAGGGGGGAGGGGGAGGAGGATTCAGGAGGGAGGAGAAGGTGGCAAAGAGCTTCCTAGGGTTAGAGGCAGATGCTTGGAATTTAGAGTGGTAGAAAGTGGCTTTAGCAGCAGAAACAGGGGAAGAAAATGTAGAGAGGAGGGAGTGAAAAGATGCCAGGTCCGCAGGGAGGCTAGTTTTCCTCCATTTCCGCTCGGCTGTCCGGAGTCCTGTTCTGGGAGCTCGCAATGAGTCGTCAAGCCACGGAGCAGGAGGGGAGGACCGAGCCGGCCGGGAGGATAGGGGTCATAGAGAGTCAAAGGATGCAGAAAGGGAGGAGAGGAGGGTTGAGGAAGCAGAATCAGGAGATTGGTTGGAGAAGGATTGAGCAGAGGGAAGAGATGATAGGATGGAAGAGAGAGTAGCAGGAGAGAGAGAGCGAAGGTTGCGACAGCGCAATACCATCTGAGTAGGGGCAGAGTGAGTAGTGTTAGAGGAGAGCGAGAGGGAAAAGGATACAAGGTAGTGGTCGGAGACTTGGAGGGGAGTTGCAGTGAGATTAGTAGAAGACCAGCATCTAGTAAAGATGAGGTCAAGCGTAATGCCTGCCTTGTGAGTAGGGGGGGACTGCGAGAGGGTGAGGTCAAAAGAGGAGAGGAGTGGAAAGGAGGCAGAGAAATGAGTCAAAGGTAGACGTAGGGAGGTTAAATTCAACCAGAACTGTGAGGGGTGAGCCATCCTCAGGAAAGGAACTTATCAAGGCGTCAAGCTCATTGATGAACTCTCCAAGGGAACCTGTAGGGCGATAAATGATAAGGATGTTAAGCTTGAATGGGCTAGTGACTGTGACAGCATGGAATTCAAAGGAGGAGATAGACAGATGGGTCAGGGGAGAAAGAGAGAATGTCCGCTTGGGAGAGATGAGGATTCCAGTCCCGCCACCCCGCTGACCAGATGCTCTCGGGGTGTGCGAGAACACGTGGTCAGACGAGGAGAGAGCAGTAGGAGTAGCAGTGTTTTCTGTGGTAATCCATGTTTCCGTCAGCGCCAAGAAGTCGAGGGACTGGAGGGTAGCATAGGCTGAGTTGAACTCTGCCTTGTTGGCCGCAGACCGGCAGTTCCAGAGGCTGCCGGAGACCTGGAACTCCACGTGGGTCGTGCGCGCTGGGACCACCACGTTAGAGTGGCAGCGGCCACACGGTGTGAGGCGTTTGTGTGGCCTGTGCAGAGAGGAGAGAACAGGGATAGACAGACACATAGTTGACAGACTACATTAGAGGCTACGCTAATGCAAAGGAGATTGGAATGAAAATTAACTAAACAACTGGGGAAGCGAGAGAGCAGGGCCTCCCTCACTAACCATTCACTGAAACACTCAAATATAACTTTTCCAACTTCCACTTTAGAAATGATAATTGATGTAAACTACAGTGGTTCAATGTTTCCAGGAATAGGCTCAAACTTAGTTTATTCAGCTAGATAACTTGGTACAGTATTCTTCCGTGAAACCCACCCAGTGCGCCGTGTCCTATGACGCCGTAGCTAACTAACTAGCATGCTAGCATCCAATAACACACGGTTAGCATCAATACTTGGTTACAACAAACTATCAATGGATCATTCGTGTCCGTGTCTAGTTCCTTTCATAACGCAGAAGTAATTAAACGTTGGCTAGCTAACACAAAGTCAGTCCTGCTAGCTACGCAAGTGGACTACACGTCTCAAGTTCAGAAAGCTAAGCTTACGTTGCAAAAATCTTATTGACTAAAAATGATACAGTACTGCTAGCTGGTAGAGTTGGCTAGCTAGCAATGGCTGCGTTTACCTTTATCTTACCTTTATCTTTGATACAAAGACAACTATGTAGCTAGCTAACATTACACTAATTACACTCTCCTTCCCTTGTCATTGTCATGACAACTGTCAAGTTTGCCATGATGACAATGTTTGGCATTTCAGTAGGTTTCCATTGACCCAGGTTTATTTGACAAAAACAATAGCACAAAAAAAATATTGTGACACGTGTAAGGGACAGCTTTGGGACACGTGTAAGGGACAGCTTTGGGACACGGGTAAGGGACAGCTTTGGGACACGTGTAAGGGACAGCTTTGGGACACGGTTAAGGGACAGCTTTGGGACACGTGTAGGGGCATCTTTGAGACACGTGTAAGGGACATCTTTGGGACACGTGTAAGGGACAGCTTTGGGACACGTGTCAGGGACAGCTTTGGGACACGTGTAAGGGACAGCTTTGGGACACGTGTAAGGGACAGCTTTGGGACACGTGTGAGGGACAGCTTTGGGACACGAGAGAGGGACAGCTTTGGGACACGTGTAAGGGACAGCTTTGGGACACGTGTAAGGGACAGCTTTGGGACACGTGTAAGGGACAGCTTTGGGACACGTGTAAGGGACAGCTTTGGGACACGGGTAAGGGACAGCTTTGGGACACGGGTAAGGGACAGCTTTGGGACACGGGTAAGGGACAGCTTTGGGACACGGGTAAGGGACAGCTTTGGGACACGGGTAAGGGACAGCTTTGGGACACGGGTAAGGGACAGCTTTGGGACACGTGTAAGGGACAGCTTTGGGACACGTGTAAGGGACAGCTTTGGGACACGTGTAAGGGACAGCTTTGGGACACGGGGAAGGGACAGGGCGGATACATTTTTATCGACGGGTGGATTATTTGTCTCGACGGGTGGATTATTTGTCTTGTCTAACTTTTTTGCGACAAGCGATGTGTTTTAGAATAATAGATGATTGGGGAATCATTTTGAAGGTAGGGGGCGCTGACGTCATCACCTAACTATAAAGCTCCACATTTCATTCTAAACTGGGGGTTCGAGCGCTGAATGCTGATTGGCTGGCAGCCGTGGTATATTAGAGCGCTCGCTAAGTAAATGTTAACGCCCAATTTGCCTAAACACCTAAAAAGATTGTAGTTTCAAAAGTGCAGTAAAAAAGTGCATTAACTGCAGTTGACTGGAATATTCTGGACACACTAATTCCAGAATATACTATATCATTACTATATATTATTATATATTACTGTATATATATTATATGTATTACTATACTGCACTCTAACTGCAGTTACACTGCAAATGTACTGCAGTAAAACAAGTGTTATTTTGGACTTGGTATTTGCAGCGTACTGCAGTTCTACTGCACTCTGACTGCGATTGTTGCCTCGGAGATGGTAGCCTCGGAGATGGTAGCCTCGGAGATGGTAGCCTCGGAGATGGTAGCCTCGGAGATGGTAGCCTCGGAGATGGTCGCCTCGGAGATGGTAGCCTCGGAGATGGTAGCCTCGGAGATGGTCGCCTCGGAGATGGTAGCCTCGGAGATGGTAGCCTCGGAGATGGTAGCCTCGGAGATGGTAGCCTCGGAGATGGTAGCCTCGGAGATGGTAGCCTCGGAGATGGTAGCCTCGGAGATGGTCGCCTCGGAGATGGTAGCCTCGGAGATGGTAGCCTCGGAGATGGTCGCCTCGGAGATGGTAGCCTCGGAGATGGTAGCCTCGGAGGAGAGATGATGGTGTTCATATCCACACTATGAACACAACATCACCAAGGAATCAGTCTTATCATCATCATCATCAGTCACATAAGTATTGTTGGATTAAAGCATCTGCTAAATGGCATGTTGTTGTTATTATTAGATAGTCAGCTGTATAAGCTATGTGAGATGAGGTGGGAGACATCAACAATGAGGAGAGTTTCTATCAAACAGTACAGGTCATGACCTCTGGTCCAGGGTCAGGCAGCGTGGCTGTGTTAGTGACCTCTGGTCCAGGGTCAGGCAGCGTGGCTGTGTGTTAGTGACCTCTGGTCCAGGGTCAGGTAGCGTGGCTGTGTTAGTGACCTCTGGTCCAGGGTCAGGCAGCGTGGCTGTGTGTGTGTGACCTCTGGTCCAGGGTCAGGCAGCGTGGCTGTGTGTGTGTGACCTCTGGTCCAGGTTCAGGCAGCGTGGCTGTGTGTGTGTGTGTGTGACCTCTGGTCCAGGGTCAGGCAGCGTGGCTGTGTTAGTGATCTCTGGTCCAGGTTCAGGCAGCGTGTGTGTGTGTGTGTGTGTGTGTGTGTGTGTGTGTGTGTGTGTGTGTGTGTGTGTGTGTGTGTGTGTGTGTGTGTGTGTGTGTGTGTGTGTGTGTGTGTGTGTAGAGGATATAGAAGAGGGTGGAGTAGAGGGATGTGAGAAGGAGACGGGGTAGAGGATATAGAAGAGGGTGGAGTAGAGGGGTGTGAGAAGGAGACAGGGGGTAGAGGATATAGAAGAGGGTGGAGTAGAGGGGTGTGAGAAGGAGACAGGGGGTAGAGGATATAGAAGAGGGTGGAGTAGAGGGGTGTGAGAAGGAGACAGGGGGTAGAGGATATAGAAGAGGGTGGAGTAGAGGGGTGTGAGAAGGAGACAGGGGGTAGAGGATATAGAAGAGGGTGGAGTAGAGGGGTGTGAGAAGGAGACAGGGGGTAGAGGATATAGAAGAGGGTGGAGTAGAGGGGTGTGAGAAGGAGACAGGGGGTAGAGGATATAGAAGAGGGTGGAGTAGAGGTGTGAGAAGGAGACAGGGGGTAGAGGATATAGAAGAGGGTGGAGTAGAGGGGTGTGAGAAGGAGACAGGGGGTAGAGGATATAGAAGAGGGTGGAGTAGAGGGGTGTGAGAAGGAGACAGGGGGTAGAGGATATAGAAGAGGGTGGAGTAGAGGTGTGAGAAGGAGACAGGGGGTAGAGGATATAGAAGAGGGTGGAGTAGAGGGGTGTGAGAAGGAGACAGGGGGTAGAGGATATAGAAGAGGGTGGAGTAGAGGGGTGTGAGAAGGAGACAGGGGGTAGAGGATATAGAAGAGGGTGGAGTAGAGGGGTGTGAGAAGGAGACAGGGGGTAGAGGATATAGAAGAGGGTGGAGTAGAGGGGTGTGAGAAGGAGACGGGGTAGAGGATGTTTGAGAGAAGGATGGTACGTACATGGCATAGAGTGGGGGGCAATTCCATGGTAACGGTAAAACTATAATTTTTCACGCTAAATAGTTTGGTAACAGAAGGAAACAGCGAGATTTACCATAACTGTGCAGATAGTTTGGTAACAGAAGGAAACAGGGAGATTTTACTATAACAGGAAACAGGGAGATTTATCATAACTGTGCAGATAGTTTGGTAACAAAGGGAACAGGGAGGTTTTACCATAACAGGAAACAGGGAGATTTTACCATAACTGTGCAGATAGTTTGGTAACAGAAGGGAACAGCGAGATTTTACTATAACAGGAAACAGGGAGATTTTACCATAACTGTGCAGATAGTTTGGTAACAGAAGGGAACAAGGAGATTTTACTAACTGTGCAGATAGTTTGGTAACAGAAGGGAACAGGGAGATTTTACTAACTGTGCAGATAGTTTGGTAACAGAAGGAAACAGGGAGATTTTACCATAACTGTGCAGATAGTTTGGTACAGAAGGAAACAGGGAGATTTTACTATAACTGTGCAGATAGTTTGGTAACAGAAGGAAACAGGGAGATTTACCATAACTGTGAAGATAGTTTGGTAACAGAAGGAAACAGGGAGATTTTACTAACTGTGCAGATAGTTTGGTAACAGAAGGAAACAGGGAGATTTTACTATAACTGTGCAGATAGTTTGGTAACAGAAGGGAACAGGGAGATTTTACTAACTGTGCAGATAGCTTGGTAACAGAAGGAAACAGGGAGATTTTACTAACTGTGCAGATAGTTTGGTAACAGAAAGGAACAAGGAGATTTTACCATAACTGTGCAGATAGTTTGGTAACAGAAGGAAACAGGGAGATTTACCATAACTGTGAAGATAGTTTGGTAACAGAAGGAAACAGGGAGATTTTACTAACTGTGCAGATAGTTTGGTAACAGAAGGAAACAGGGAGATTTTACTAACTGTGCAGATAGTTTGGTAACAGAAGGAAACAGGGAGATTTTACTAACTGTGCAGATAGTTTGGTAACAGAAGGAAACAGGGAGATTTACCATAACTGTGAAGATAGTTTGGTAACAGAAGGAAACAGGGAGATTTACCATAACTGTGAAGATAGTTTGGTAACAGAAGGAAACAGGGAGATTTACCATAACTGTGAAGATAGTTTGGTAACAGAAGGAAACAGGGAGATTTTACTAACTGTGCAGATAGTTTGGTAACAGAAGGAAACAGGGAGATTTTACTAACTGTGCAGATAGTTTGGTAACAGAAGGAAACAGGGAGATTTACCATAACTGTGAAGATAGTTTGGTAACAGAAGGAAACAGGGAGATTTACCATAACTGTGAAGATAGTTTGGTAACAGAAGGAAACAGGGAGATTTACCATAACTGTGAAGATAGTTTGGTAACAGAAGGAAACAGGGAGATTTTACCATAACTGTGCAGATAGTTTGGTAACAGAAGGAAACAGGGAGATTTTACCATAACTGTGCAGATAGTTTGGTAACAGAAGGAAACAGGGAGATTTACCATAACTGTGCAGATAGTTTGGTAACAGAAGGAAACAGGGAGATTTACCATAACTGTGAAGATAGTTTGGTAACAGAAGGAAACAGGGAGATTTTACCTAACTGTGCAGATAGTTTGGTAACAGAAGGAAACAGGGAGATTTTACTAACTGTGCAGATAGTTTGGTAACAGAAGGAAACAGGGAGATTTTACTATAACTGTGCAGATAGTGTGGTAACAGAAGGGAACAAGGAGATTTTACCATAACTACATTTTGCATCTGTACGGTTTTTCCTTTAAATGTTTTTTTATTTACTACGTAAATTGTTCAAACTAGTCACTGTGCAAAGAGTTGTATGCTTTGTTCAACTTTGAAATCAATGTTGTTTTTTTGGAGAGGGAGGGTGCATGCATGGGGGCGAGAGAGTAGAATTGGCAGGGCAGTAGCACAGTCTGCAGCACCCGGCCTCACCCTATTAGAATCTGAAGTCAAATGTCTACTGTTTGCTGATGATCTGGTGCTTCTGTCCCCAACCAAGGAGGGCCTACAGCAGCACCTAGATCTTCTGCCCAGATTCTGTCAGACCTGGGCCCTGACAGTAAGTCTCAGTAAGACAAAAATAATGGTGATCCAAAAAAGGTCCAGTTGCCAGGACCAAAAATTCCATCTAGACACCGTTGCCCTAGAGCATACAAAAACTATACCGTAAATTCCGGACTATAAGCCGCAACTTTTTTCCCAGGCTTTGAACCTCGCGGCTTAAACAATGACGCGCTAATATATGGATTTTTCCCGCTTTCAATTTTTTTTCTTCCAAAAAAACATATTCTGTGACGTGCTCAGTTTTTTGGTGGCATGAAGCTTTCATTAGACCAATGAAATTGCTGAACGGGTTAAGGTCAAACAACTTTTTTGTTTACTGTTTAGATTAAATCGAGCGCTCTCAAACTTCCCATCATTCTGATTACGGTAGTCATTTTGTCACCCTCATCATGGCAAAGACACGGAGAAATGCATATGATGCAGCTTTCAAGTTGAAGGCGATTGATCTGGCTGTTGGAAAAGGAAATAGAGCTGCTGCACGGGAGCTTGGTCTTAATGAGTCGATGATAAGACGTTGGAAACAGCAGCGTGAGGAATTGACTCAGTGCAAAAAGACAACTAAAGCTTACCGCAAATTTTTTTTTTGTTACAAGCCGTGTTTCGTTAAAGCCTGTGTAAAGTTCATTTGTTTCAATGTACCGGTAGGCACCTGCGGCTTATAGACATGTGCGGCTTATTTATGTTCAAAATAAAACATTTTTTTAAATTCAGTGGGTGCGGCTTATATTCAGGTGCACTTAATAGTCCGGAAATTATGGTACATACCTCGGCCTAAACATCAGTGCCACAGGTAACTTCCGCAAAGCTGTGAACGAAGAACAAACACCATTGTAAATACAACCCATATTTATGTTGATTTATTTTCCCTTTTGTACTTTAACTATTTAACCATTTGCACATCATTACAACACTGTATATAGACATAATATGACATTTGAAATGTCTTTATTAGTTTGGAACTTCTGTGAGTGTAATGTTTACTGTTATTTTGTATTTTTTTATTTCCCTTTTGTTTATTATCTACTTCACTTCAAATCTAACTTGCTTTGGTAATGTTAACATATGTTTCCCATGCCAATAAAGCACTTGAGAGGTGGAGGGGTAGGACTGGCTAGATGGTTGTTATGATAGAGAGGTGGAGGGGTAGGACTGGCTAGATGGTTGTTATGATAGAGAGAGGAGGAGGGGTAGGACTGGCTAGATGGTTGTTATGATAGAGAGAGGTGGAGGGGTAGGACTGGCTAGATGGTTGTTATAGAGAGAGGAGGAGGGGTAGGACTGGCTAGATGGTTGTTATAGAGAGAGGAGGAGGGGTAGGACTGGCTAGATGGTTGTTATAGAGAGAGGAGGAGGGGTAGGACTGGCTAGATGGTTGTTATGATAGAGAGAGGAAGAGGGGTAGGACTGGCTAGATGGTTGTTATAGAGAGAGGAGGAGGGGTAGGACTGGCTAGATGGTTGTTATAGAGAGAGGAGGAGGGTAGGACTGGCTAGATGGTTGTTATAGAGAGAGGAGGAGGGGTAGAACTGGCTAGATGGTTGTTATAGAGAGAGGAGGAGGGGTAGGACTGGCTAGATGGTTGTTATAGAGAGAGGAGGAGGGGTAGGACTGGCTAGATGGTTGTTATAGAGAGAGGAGGAGGGGTAGGACTGGCTAGATGGTTGTTATAGAGAGAGGAGGAGGGGTAGGACTGGCTAGATGGTTGTTATGATAGAGAGGAGGAGGGGTAGGACTGGCTAGATGGTTGTTATAGAGAGAGGTGGAGGGGTAGGACTGGCTAGATGGTTGTTATGATAGAGGAGGAGGGGTAGGACTGGCTAGATGGTTGTTATGATAGAGAGGAGGGGTAGGACTGGCTAGATGGTTGTTATGATAGAGAGAGGAGGAGGGGTAGGACTGGCTAGATGGTTGTTATAGAGAGAGGAGGAGGGGTAGGACTGGCTAGATGGTTGTTATAGAGAGAGGAGGAGGGGTAGGACTGGCTAGATGGTTGTTATAGAGAGAGGAGGAGGGGTAGGACTGGCTAGATGGTTGTTATGATAGAGAGAGGAGGAGGGGTAGGACTGGCTAGATGGTTGTTATGATAGAGAGAGGAGGAGGGGTAGGACTGGCTAGATGGTTGTTATGATAGAGAGAGGAGGAGGGGTAGGACTGGCTAGATGGTTGTTATGATAGAGAGAGGAGGAGGGGTAGGACTGGCTAGATGGTTGTTGTAGAGAGAGGAGGAGGGGTAGGACTGGCTAGATGGTTGTTATAGAGAGAGGTGGAGGGGTAGGACTGGCTAGATGGTTGTTATGATAGAGAGGTGGAGGGGTAGGACTGGCTAGATGGTTGTTATAGAGAGAGGAGGAGGGGTAGGACTGGCTAGATGGTTGTTATGATAGAGAGGAGGAGGGGTAGGACTGGCTAGATGGTTGTTATGATAGAGAGAGGAGGAGGGGTAGGTCTGGCTAGATGGTTGTTATAGAGAGAGGAGGAGGGGTAGGACTGGCTAGATGGTTGTTATAGAGAGAGGAGGAGGGGTAGGACTGGCTAGATGGTTGTTATGATAGAGAGAGGAGGAGGGGTAGGACTGGCTAGATGTTTGTTATGATAGAGAGGAGGAGGGGTAGGACTGGCTAGATGGTTGTTATGATAGAGAGAGGAGGAGGGGTAGGACTGGCTAGATGGTTGTTATGATAGAGAGGTGGAGGGGTAGGACTGGCTAGATGGTTGTTATAGAGAGAGGAGGAGGGGTAGGACTGGCTAGATGGTTGTTATGATAGAGAGAGGAGGAGGGGTAGGACTGGCTAGATGGTTGTTATAGAGAGAGGAGGAGGGGTAGGACTGGCTAGATGGTTGTTATGATAGAGAGGAGGAGGGGTAGGACTGGCTAGATGGTTGTTATAGAGAGAGGAGGAGGGGTAGGACTGGCTAGATGGTTGTTATAGAGAGAGGAGGAGGGGTAGGACTGGCTAGATGGTTGTTATGATAGAGAGAGGAGGAGGGGTAGGACTGGCTAGATGGTTGTTATGATGAGAGAGGAGGAGGGGTAGGACTGGCTAGATGGTTGTTATGATAGAGAGGAGGAGGGGTAGGACTGGCTAGATGGTTGTTATGATAGAGAGAGGAGGAGGGGTAGGACTGGCTAGATGGTTGTTATAGAGAGAGGAGGAGGGGTAGGACTGGCTAGATGGTTGTTATGATAGAGAGAGGAGGAGGGGTAGGACTGGCTAGATGGTTGTTATGATAGAGAGAGGAGGAGGGGTAGGACTGGCTAGATGGTTGTTATAGAGAGAGGAGGAGGGGTAGGACTGGCTAGATGGTTGTTATGATAGAGAGAGGAGGAGGGGTAGGACTGGCTAGATGGTTGTTATAGAGAGAGGAGGAGGGGTAGGACTGGCTAGATGGTTGTTATAGAGAGAGGAGGAGGGGTAGGACTGGCTAGATGGTTGTTATGATAGAGAGGAGGAGGAGGGGTAGGACTGGCTAGATGGTTGTTATAGAGAGAGGAGGAGGGGTAGGACTGGCTAGATGGTTGTTATGATAGAGAGGTGGAGGGGTAGGACTGGCTAGATGGTTGTTATGATAGAGAGGAGGAGGGGTAGGACTGGCTAGATGGTTGTTATAGAGAGAGGAGGAGGGGTAGGACTGGCTAGATGGTTGTTATAGAGAGAGGAGGAGGGGTAGGACTGGCTAGATGGTTGTTATGTAGAGAGAGGAGGAGGGGTAGGACTGGCTAGATGGTTGTTATGATAGAGAGGAGGAGGGGTAGGACTGGCTAGATGGTTGTTATAGAGAGAGGAGGAGGGGTAGGACTGGCTAGATGGTTGTTATGATAGAGAGGAGGAGGGGTAGGACTGGCTAGATGGTTGTTATAGAGAGAGGAGGAGGGGTAGGACTGGCTAGATGGTTGTTATAGAGAGAGGTGGAGGGGTAGGACTGGCTAGATGGTTGTTATAGAGAGAGAGGAGGAGGGGTAGGACTGGCTAGATGGTTGTTATAGAGAGAGGTGGAGGGGTAGGACTGGCTAGATGGTTGTTATAGAGAGAGGAGGAGGGGTAGGACTGGCTAGATGGTTGTTATAGAGAGAGGAGGAGGGGTAGGACTGGCTAGATCGTTGTTATAGAGAGAGGAGGAGGGGTAGGACTGGCTAGATGGTTGTTATAGAGAGAGGAGGAGGGGTAGAACTGGCTAGATGGTTGTTATGATAGAGAGGAGGAGGGGTAGGACTGGCTAGATCGTTGTTATAGAGAGAGGAGGAGGGGTAGGACTGGCTAGATGGTTGTTATAGAGAGAGGAGGAGGGGTAGGACTGGCTAGATGGTTGTTATGATAGAGAGAGGAGGAGGGGTAGGACTGGCTAGATGGTTGTTATGATAGAGAGAGGAGGAGGGGTAGGACTGGCTAGATGGTTGTTATGATAGAGAGGAGGAGGGTAGGACTGGCTAGATGGTTGTTATGATAGAGAGAGGAGGAGGGGTAGGACTGGCTAGATGGTTGTTATGATAGAGAGAGGAGGAGGGGTAGGACTGGCTAGATGGTTGTTATGATAGAGAGAGGAGGAGGGGTAGGACTGGCTAGATGGTTGTTATGATAGAGAGAGGAGGAGGGGTAGGACTGGCTAGATGGTTGTTATGATAGAGAGGAGGAGGGTAGGACTGGCTAGATGGTTGTTATGATAGAGAGAGGAGGAGGGGTAGGACTGGCTAGATGGTTGTTATAGAGAGAGGAGGAGGGGTAGGACTGGCTAGATGGTTGTTATAGAGAGAGGAGGAGGGGTAGGACTGGCTAGATGGTTGTTATAGAGAGAGGAGGAGGGGTAGGACTGGCTAGATGGTTGTTATGATAGAGAGGTGGAGGGGTAGGACTGGCTAGATGGTTGTTATGATAGAGAGGAGGAGGGGTAGGACTGGCTAGATGGTTGTTATAGAGAGAGGAGGAGGGGTAGGACTGGCTAGATGGTTGTTATGATAGAGAGTATGAGGGGTAGGACTGGCTAGATGGTTGTTATAGAGAGAGGAGGAGGGATAGGACTGGCTAGATGGTTGTTATGATAGAGAGAGGAGGAGGGGTAGGACTGGCTAGATGGTTGTTATAGAGAGAGGAGGAGGGGTAGGACTGGCTAGATGGTTGTTATAGAGAGAGGAGGAGGGGTAGGACTGGCTAGATGGTTGTTATAGAGAGAGGAGGAGGGGTAGGACTGGCTAGATGGTTGTTATAGAGAGAGGTGGAGGGGTAGGACTGGCTAGATGGTTGTTATAGAGAGAGAGGAGGAGGGGTAGGACTGGCTAGATGGTTGTTATAGAGAGAGGTGGAGGGGTAGGACTGGCTAGATGGTTGTTATAGAGAGAGGAGGAGGGGTAGGACTGGCTAGATGGTTGTTATAGAGAGAGGAGGAGGGGTAGGACTGGCTAGATCGTTGTTATAGAGAGAGGAGGAGGGGTAGGACTGGCTAGATGGTTGTTATAGAGAGAGGAGGAGGGGTAGAACTGGCTAGATGGTTGTTATGATAGAGAGGAGGAGGGGTAGGACTGGCTAGATCGTTGTTATAGAGAGAGGAGGAGGGGTAGGACTGGCTAGATGGTTGTTATAGAGAGAGGAGGAGGGGTAGGACTGGCTAGATGGTTGTTATGATAGAGAGAGGAGGAGGGGTAGGACTGGCTAGATGGTTGTTATGATAGAGAGAGGAGGAGGGGTAGGACTGGCTAGATGGTTGTTATGATAGAGAGGAGGAGGGGTAGGACTGGCTAGATGGTTGTTATGATAGAGAGAGGAGGAGGGGTAGGACTGGCTAGATGGTTGTTATGATAGAGAGAGGAGGAGGGGTAGGACTGGCTAGATGGTTGTTATGATAGAGAGAGGAGGAGGGGTAGGACTGGCTAGATGGTTGTTATGATAGAGAGGAGGAGGGTAGGACTGGCTAGATGGTTGTTATGATAGAGAGAGGAGGAGGGGTAGGACTGGCTAGATGGTTGTTATAGAGAGAGGAGGAGGGGTAGGACTGGCTAGATGGTTGTTATAGAGAGAGGAGGAGGGGTAGGACTGGCTAGATGGTTGTTATGATAGAGAGGAGGAGGAGGGGTAGGACTGGCTAGATGGTTGTTATAGAGAGAGGAGGAGGGGTAGGACTGGCTAGATGGTTGTTATGATAGAGAGGTGGAGGGGTAGGACTGGCTAGATGGTTGTTATGATAGAGAGGAGGAGGGGTAGGACTGGCTAGATGGTTGTTATAGAGAGAGGAGGAGGGGTAGCACTGGCTAGATGGTTGTTATGAGAGAGAGGAGGAGGGGTAGGACTGGCTAGATGGTTGTTATGAGAGAGAGGAGGAGGGGTAGGACTGGCTAGATGGTTGTTATGATAGAGAGAGGAGGAGGGGTAGGACTGGCTAGATGGTTGTTATAGAGAGAGGAGGAGGGGTAGGACTGGCTAGATGGTTGTTATAGAGAGAGGAGGAGGGGTAGGACTGGCTAGATGGTTGTTATGAGAGAGAGGAGGAGGGGTAGGACTGGCTAGATGGTTGTTATAGAGAGAGGAGGAGGGGTAGGACTGGCTAGATGGTTGTTATAGAGAGAGAGGAGGAGGGGTAGGACTGGCTAGATGGTTGTTATAGAGAGAGGAGGAGGGGTAGGACTGGCTAGATGGTTGTTATAGAGAGAGGAGGAGGGGTAGGACTGGCTAGATGGTTGTTATAGAGAGAGGAGGAGGGGTAGGACTGGCTAGATCGTTGTTATAGAGAGAGGAGGAGGGGTAGGACTGGCTAGATGGTTGTTATAGAGAGAGGAGGAGGGGTAGGACTGGCTAGATGGTTGTTATGATAGAGAGGAGGAGGGGTAGGACTGGCTAGATCGTTGTTATAGAGAGAGGAGGAGGGGTAGGACTGGCTAGATGGT
The DNA here is from genome assembly GCF_965601325.2 of Salmo salar. NCBI lineage: Eukaryota > Metazoa > Chordata > Actinopteri > Salmoniformes > Salmonidae > Salmo > Salmo salar. Next base: position 18,147,440 of record NC_138302.1, read on the forward strand.
TGTTATAGAGAGAGGAGGAGGGGTAGGACTGGCTAGATGGTTGTTATGATGAGAGAGGAGGAGGGGTAGGACTGGCTAGATGGTTGTTGATAGAGAGAGGAGGAGGGGTAGGACTGGCTAGATGGTTGTTATGATAGAGAGGAGGAGGGGTAGGACTGGCTAGATCGTTGTTATAGAGAGAGGAGGAGGGGTAGGACTGGCTAGATGGTTGTTATGATAGAGAGAGGAGGAGGGGTAGGACTGGCTAGATGGTTGTTATGATAGAGAGAGGAGGAGGGGTAGGACTGGCTAGATGGTTGTTATGATAGAGAGAGGAGGAGGGGTAGGACTGGCTAGATGGTTGTTATGATAGAGAGAGGAGGAGGGGTAGGACTGGCTAGATGGTTGTTATGATAGAGAGGAGGAGGGTAGGACTGGCTAGATGGTTGTTATGATAGAGAGAGGAGGAGGGGTAGGACTGGCTAGATGGTTGTTATGATGAGAGAGGAGGAGGGGTAGGACTGGCTAGATGGTTGTTATAGAGAGAGGAGGAGGGGTAGGACTGGCTAGATGGTTGTTATGATAGAGAGAGGAGGAGGGGTAGGACTGGCTAGATGGTTGTTATGATAGAGAGAGGAGGAGGGGTAGGACTGGCTAGATGGTTGTTATGATAGAGAGGAGGTGGGGTAGGACTGGCTAGATGGTTGTTATAGAGAGAGGAGGAGGGGTAGGACTGGCTAGATGGTTGTTATGATAGAGAGAGGAGGAGGGGTAGGACTGGCTAGATGGTTGTTACAGAGAGAGGTGGAGGGGTAGGACTGGCTAGATGGTTGTTATAGAGAGAGGAGGAGAGGTAGGACTGGCTAGATGGTTGTTATGATAGAGAGGAGGAGGGGTAGGACTGGCTAGATGGTTGTTATAGAGAGAGGTGGAGGGGTAGGACTGGCTAGATGGTTGTTATAGAGAGAGGAGGAGGGGTAGGACTGGCTAGATGGTTGTTATAGAGAGAGGAGGAGGGGTAGGACTGGCTAGATGGTTGTTATGATAGAGAGGAGGAGGGGTAGGACTGGCTAGATGGTTGTTATGATAGAGAGGAGGAGGGGTAGGACTGGCTAGATGGTTGTTGATAGAGAGGAGGAGGGGTAGGACTGGCTAGATGGTTGTTATAGAGAGAGGAGGCAGGGTAGGACTGGCTAGATGGTTGTTATAGAGAGAGGAGGAGGGGTAGGACTGGCTAGATGGTTGTTATGATAGAGAGGAGGAGGGGTAGGACTGGCTAGATGGTTGTTATGATAGAGAGAGGAGGAGGGGTAGGACTGGCTAGATGGTTGTTATGATAGAGAGAGGTGGAGGGGTAGGACTGGCTAGATGGTTGTTATAGAGAGAGGAGGAGGGGTAGGACTGGCTAGATGGTTGTTATGATAGAGAGGAGGAGGAGGGGTAGGACTGGCTAGATGGTTGTTATAGAGAGAGGAGGAGGGGTAGGACTGGCTAGATGGTTGTTATGATAGAGAGGTGGAGGGGTAGGACTGGCTAGATGGTTGTTATGATAGAGAGGAGGAGGGGTAGGACTGGCTAGATGGTTGTTATGATAGAGAGAGGAGGCGGGGTAGGACTGGCTAGATGGTTGTTATGATAGAGAGAGGAGGAGGGGTAGGACTGGCTAGATGGTTGTTATGATAGAGAGGAGGAGGGGTAGGACTGGCTAGATGGTTGTTATAGAGAGAGGTGGAGGGGTAGGACTGGCTAGATGGTTGTTATAGAGAGAGGAGGTGGGGTAGGACTGGCTAGATGGTTGTTATAGAGAGAGGAGGAGGGGTAGGACTGGCTAGATGGTTGTTATGATAGAGAGGAGGAGGGGTAGGATTGGCTAGATGGTTGTTATAGAGAGAGGAGGAGGGGTAGGACTGGCTAGATGGTTGTTATGATAGAGAGGTGGAGGGGTAGGACTGGCTAGATGGTTGTTATGATAGAGAGGAGGAGGGGTAGGATTGGCTAGATGGTTGTTATGATAGAGAGGTGGAGGGGTAGGACTGGCTAGATGGTTGTTATAGAGAGAGAGGAGGAGGGGTAGGACTGGCTAGATGGTTGTTATAGAGAGAGGAGGAGGGGTAGGACTGGCTAGATGGTTGTTATAGAGAGAGGAGGAGGGGTAGGACTGGCTAGATGGTTGTTATGATAGAGAGAGGAGGAGGGGTAGGACTGGCTAGATGGTTGTTATAGAGAGAGGAGGAGGGGTAGGACTGGCTAGATGGTTGTTATGATAGAGAGGTGGAGGGGTAGGACTGGCTAGATGGTTGTTATAGAGAGAGAGGAGGAGGGGTAGCACTGGCTAGATGGTTGTTATAGAGAGAGGAGGAGGGGTAGGACTGGCTAGATGGTTGTTATAGAGAGAGGAGGAGGGGTAGGACTGGCTAGATGGTTGTTATGATAGAGAGAGGAGGAGGGGTAGGACTGGCTAGATGGTTGTTATGATAGAGAGGAGGAGGGGTAGGACTGGCTAGATGGTTGTTATAGAGAGAGGAGGAGGGGTAGGACTGGCTAGATGGTTGTTATAGAGAGAGGAGGAGGGGTAGCACTGGCTAGATGGTTGTTATAGAGAGAGGTGGAGGGGTAGGACTGGCTAGATGGTTGTTATGATAGAGAGGAGGAGGGGTAGGACTGGCTAGATGGTTGTTATGATAGAGAGGTGGAGGGGTAGGACTGGCTAGATGGTTGTTATGATAGAGAGAGGAGGAGGGGTAGGACTGGCTAGATGGTTGTTATGATAGAGAGAGGTGGAGGGGTAGGACTGGCTAGATGGTTGTTATAGAGAGAGGAGGAGGGGTAGGACTGGCTAGATGGTTGTTATAGAGAGAGGATGAGGGGTAGGATTGGCTAGATGGTTGTTATAGAGAGAGAGGAGGAGGGGTAGGACTGGCTAGATGGTTGTTATGATAGAGAGGTGGAGGGGTAGGACTGGCTAGATGGTTGTTATGATAGAGAGAGGAGGAGGGGTAGGACTGGCTAGATGGTTGTTATGATAGAGAGAGGTGGAGGGGTAGGACTGGCTAGATGGTTGTTATAGAGAGAGGAGGAGGGGTAGGACTGGCTAGATGGTTGTTATAGAGAGAGGATGAGGGGTAGGATTGGCTAGATGGTTATAGAGAGAGAGGAGGAGGGGTAGGACTGGCTAGATGGTTGTTATGATAGAGAGGAGGAGGGGTAGGACTGGCTAGATGGTTGTTATGATAGAGAGGAGGAGGGGTAGGACTGGCTAGATGGTTGTTATGATAGAGAGGAGGAGGGGTAGGACTGGCTAGATGGTTGTTATAGAGAGAGGAGGAGGGGTAGGACTGGCTAGATGGTTGTTATGATAGAGAGGAGGAGGGGTAGGACTGGCTAGATGGTTGTTATGATAGAGAGGAGGAGGGGTAGGACTGGCTAGATGGTTGTTATGATAGAGAGAGGAGGAGGGGTAGGACTGGCTAGATGGTTGTTATGATAGAGAGGAGGAGGGGTAGGACTGGCTAGATGGTTGTTATAGAGAGAGGTGGAGGGGTAGGACTGGCTAGATGGTTGTTATAGAGAGAGGAGGAGGGGTAGGACTGGCTAGATGGTTGTTATAGAGAGAGGAGGAGGGGTAGGACTGGCTAGATGGTTGTTATGATAGAGAGGAGGAGGGGTAGGATTGGCTAGATGGTTGTTATAGAGAGAGGAGGAGGGGTAGGACTGGCTAGATGGTTGTTATGATAGAGAGGTGGAGGGGTAGGACTGGCTAGATGGTTGTTATGATAGAGAGGAGGAGGGGTAGGATTGGCTAGATGGTTGTTATGATAGAGAGGTGGACGGGTAGGACTGGCTAGATGGTTGTTATAGAGAGAGAGGAGGAGGGGTAGGACTGGCTAGATGGTTGTTATAGAGAGAGGAGGAGGGGTAGGACTGGCTAGATGGTTGTTATAGAGAGAGGAGGAGGGGTAGGACTGGCTAGATGGTTGTTATGATAGAGAGAGGAGGAGGGGTAGGACTGGCTAGATGGTTGTTATGATAGAGAGGAGGAGGGGTAGGACTGGCTAGATGGTTGTTATAGAGAGAGGAGGAGGGGTAGGACTGGCTAGATGGTTGTTATGATAGAGAGGAGGAGGGGTAGGATTGGCTAGATGGTTGTTATAGAGAGAGGAGGAGGGGTAGGATTGGCTAGATGGTTGTTATGATAGAGAGGTGGAGGGGTAGGACTGGCTAGATGGTTGTTATAGAGAGAGAGGAGGAGGGGTAGGACTGGCTAGATGGTTGTTATAGAGAGAGGAGGAGGGGTAGGACTGGCTAGATGGTTGGTATAGAGAGAGGAGGAGGGGTAGGACTGGCTAGATGGTTGTTATGATAGAGAGAGGAGGAGGGGTAGGACTGGCTAGATGGTTGTTATGATAGAGAGGAGGAGGGGTAGGACTGGCTAGATGGTTGTTATAGAGAGAGGAGGAGGGGTAGGACTGGCTAGATGGTTGTTATGATAGAGAGAGGAGGAGGGGTAGGACTGGCTAGATGGTTGTTATAGAGAGAGGAGGAGGGGTTGCACTGGCTAGATGGTTGTTATAGAGAGAGGTGGAGGGGTAGGACTGGCTAGATGGTTGTTATGATAGAGAGGAGGAGGGGTAGGACTGGCTAGATGGTTGTTATGATAGAGAGGTGGAGGGGTAGGACTGGCTAGATGGTTGTTATGATAGAGAGAGGAGGAGGGGTAGGACTGGCTAGATGGTTGTTATGATAGAGAGAGGTGGAGGGGTAGGACTGGCTAGATGGTTGTTATAGAGAGAGGAGGAGGGGTAGGACTGGCTAGATGGTTGTTATAGAGAGAGAGGAGGAGGGGTAGGACTGGCTAGATGGTTGTTATGATAGAGAGGAGGAGGGGTAGGACTGGCTATATGGTTGTTATAGAGAGAGGAGGAGGGGTAGGACTGGCCAGATGGTTGTTATGATAGAGAGGAGGAGGGGTAGGACTGGCTAGATGGTTGTTATGATAGAGAGGAGGAGGGGTAGGACTGGCTAGATGGTTGTTATAGAGAGAGGAGGAGGGGTAGGACTGGCTAGATGGTTGTTATGATAGAGAGGAGGAGGGGTAGGACTGGCTAGATGGTTGTTATGATATAGAGGAGGAGGGGTAGGACTGGCTAGATGGTTGTTATGATAGAGAGTATGAGGGGTAGGACTGGTTAGATGGTTGTTATGATAGAGAGGAGGAGGGGTAGGACTGGCTAGATGGTTGTTATGATAGAGAGGTGGAGGGGTAGGACTGGCTAGATGGTTGTTATGATAGAGAGGAGGAGGGGTAGGACTGGCTAGATGGTTGTTATGATAGAGAGGTGGAGGGGTAGGACTGGCTAGATGGTTGTTATAGAGAGAGGAGGAGGGGTAGTACTTGCTAGATGGTTGTTATGATAGAGAGAGGAGGAGGGGTAGGACTGGCTAGATGGTTGTTATGATAGAGAGAGGAGGAGGGTAGGACTGGCTAGATGGTTGTTATGATAGAGAGGAGGAGGGGTAGGACTGGCTAGATGGTTGTTATGATAGAGAGGAGGAGGGGTAGGACTGGCTAGATGGTTGTTATAGAGAGAGGAGGAGGGGTAGGACTGGCTAGATGGTTGTTATGATAGAGAGAGGAGGAGGGTAGGACTGGCTAGATGGTTGTTATGATAGAGAGGAGGAGGGGTAGGACTGGCTAGATGGTTGTTATGATAGAGAGTATGAGGGGTAGGACTGGTTAGATGGTTGTTATGATAGAGAGAGGTGGAGGGGTAGGACTGGCTAGATGGTTGTTATAGAGAGAGGAGGAGGGGTAGGACTGGCTAGATGGTTGTTATGATAGAGAGAGGAGGAGGGGTAGGACTGGCTAGATGGTTGTTATGATAGAGAGAGGAGGAGGGGTAGGACTGGCTAGATGGTTGTTATAGAGAGAGGTGGAGGGGTAGGACTGGCTAGATGGTTGTTATGATAGAGAGTATGAGGGGTAGGACTGGTTAGATGGTTGTTATGATAGAGAGAGGTGGAGGGGTAGGACTGGCTAGATGGTTGTTATAGAGAGAGGGGGAGGGGTAGGACTGGCTAGATGGTTGTTATAGAGAGAGGTGGAGGGGTAGGACTGGCTAGATGGTTGTTATGATAGAGAGAGGAGGAGGGGTAGGACTGGCTAGATGGTTGTTATGATAGAGAGAGGAGGAGGGGTAGGACTGGCTAGATGTTTGTTATGATAGAGAGAGGAGGAGGGGTAGGACTGGCTAGATGGTTGTTATGATAGAGAGAGGAGGAGGGGTAGGACTGGCTAGATGGTTGTTATGATAGAGAGAGGAGGAGGGGTAGGACTGGCTAGATGGTTGTTATGATAGAGAGAGGAGGAGGGGTAGGACTGGCTAGATGGTTGTTATGATAGAGAGAGGAGGAGGGGTAGGACTGGCTAGATGGTTGTTATGATAGAGAGAGGAGGAGGGGTAGGACTGGCTAGATGGTTGTTATAGAGAGAGGAGGAGGGGTAGGACTGGCTAGATGGTTGTTATAGAGAGAGGAGGAGGGGTAGGACTGGCTAGATGGTTGTTATAGAGAGAGGAGGAGGGGTAGGACTGGCTAGATGGTTGTTATAGAGAGAGGAGGAGGGGTAGGACTGGCTAGATGGTTGTTATGATAGAGAGAGGAGGAGGGGTAGGACTGGCTAGATGGTTGTTATAGAGAGAGGAGGAGGGGTAGTACTTGCTAGATGGTTGTTATGATAGAGAGAGGAGGAGGGGTAGGACTGGCTAGATGGTTGTTATGATAGAGAGAGGAGGAGGGGTAGGACTGGCTAGATGGTTGTTATGATAGAGAGAGGAGGAGGGGTAGGACTGGCTAGATGGTTGTTATAGAGAGAGGAGGAGGGGTAGGACTGGCTAGATGGTTGTTATAGAGAGAGGAGGAGGGGTAGGACTGGCTAGATGGTTGTTATGATAGAGAGAGGAGGAGGGGTAGGACTGGCTAGATGGTTGTTATGATAGAGAGAGGAGGAGGGGTAGGACTGGCTAGATGGTTGTTATAGAGAGAGGAGGAGGGGTAGGACTGGCTAGATGGTTGTTATAGAGAGAGGAGGAGGGGTAGGACTGGCTAGATGGTTGTTATAGAGAGAGGAGGAGGGGTAGGACTGGCTAGATGGTTGTTATAGAGAGAGGAGGAGGGGTAGGACTGGCTAGATGGTTGTTATGATAGAGAGAGGAGGAGGGGTAGGACTGGCTAGATGGTTGTTATAGAGAGAGGAGGAGGGGTAGTACTTGCTAGATGGTTGTTATGATAGAGAGAGGAGGAGGGGTAGGACTGGCTAGATGGTTGTTATGATAGAGAGAGGAGGAGGGGTAGGACTGGCTAGATGGTTGTTATGATAGAGAGAGGAGGAGGGGTAGGACTGGCTAGATGGTTGTTATAGAGAGAGGAGGAGGGGTAGGACTGGCTAGATGGTTGTTATAGAGAGAGGAGGAGGGGTAGGACTGGCTAGATGGTTGTTATGATAGAGAGAGGAGGAGGGGTAGGACTGGCTAGATGGTTGTTATGATAGAGAGAGGAGGAGGGGTAGGACTGGCTAGATGGTTGTTATAGAGAGAGGAGGAGGGGTAGGACTGGCTAGATGGTTGTTATGATAGAGAGGAGGAGGGGTAGGACTGGCTAGATGGTTGTTATAGAGAGAGGTGGAGGGGTAGGACTGGCTAGATGGTTGTTATAGAGAGAGAGGAGGAGGGGTAGGACTGGCTAGATGGTTGTTATAGAGATAGGAGGAGGGGTAGGACTGGCTAGATGGTTGTTATAGAGAGAGGAGGAGGGGTAGGACTGGCTAGATGGTTGTTATGATAGAGAGGAGGAGGGGTAGGACTGGCTAGATGGTTGTTATAGAGAGAGAGGAGGTGGGGTAGGATTGGCTAGATGGTTGTTATGATAGAGAGGAGGAGGGGTAGGACTGGCTAGATGGTTGTTATAGAGAGAGGAGGAGGGGTAGGACTGGCTAGATGGTTGTTATGATAGAGAGAGGTGGAGGGGTAGGACTGGCTAGATGGTTGTTATGATAGAGAGAGGAGGAGGGGTAGGACTGGCTAGATGGTTGTTATGATAGAGAGGTGGAGGGGTAGGACTGGCTAGATGGTTGTTATGATAGAGAGAGGAGGAGGGGTAAGACTGGCTAGATGGTTGTTATGATAGAGAGAGGTGGAGGGGTAGGACTGGCTAGATGGTTGTTATAGAGAGAGGAGGAGGGGTAGACCTGGCTAGATGGTTGTTATAGAGAGAGGAGGAGGGGTAGGACTGGCTAGATGGTTGTTATGATAGAGAGGAGGGGGGGTAGGACTCGCTGGATGGTTGTTATTATAGAGAGGAGGAGGGGTAGGACTGGCTAGATGGTTGTTATAGAGAGAGGAGGAGGGGTAGGACTGGCTAGATGGTTGTTATGATAGAGAGGAGGAGGGGTAGGACTGGCTAGATGGTTGTTATGATAGAGAAAGGAGGAGGGGTAGGACTGGCTAGATGGTTGTTATAGAGAGAGCAGGAGGGGTAGGACTGGCTAGATGGTTGTTATAGAGGGAGGCGGAGGGGTAGGACTGGCTAGATGGTTGTTATGATAGAGAGGAGGAGGGGTAGGACTGGCTAGATGGTTGTTATGATAGAGAGGTGGAGGGGTAGGACTGGCTAGATGGTTGTTATGATAGAGAGGAGGAGGGGTAGGACTGGCTAGATGGTTGTTATGATAGAGAGGTGGAGGGGTAGGACTGGCTAGATGGTTGTTATAGAGAGAGGAGGAGGGGTAGGACTGGCTAGATGGTTGTTATAGAGAGAGGAGGAGGGGTAGGACTGGCTAGATGGTTGTTATGATAGAGAGGAGGAGGGGTAGGACTCGCTGGATGGTTGTTATGATAGAGAGAGGAGGAGGGGTAGGAGGAGGGGTAGAACTGGCTAGATGGTTGTTATAGAGAGAGGTGGAGGGGTAGGACTGGCTAGATGGTTGTTATGATAGAGAGTATGAGGGGTAGGACTGGTTAGATGGTTGTTATGATAGAGAGAGGTGGAGGGGTAGGACTGGCTAGATGGTTGTTATAGAGAGAGGAGGAGGGGTAGGACTGGCTAGATGGTTGTTATAGAGAGAGGTGGAGGGGTAGGACTGGCTAGATGGTTGTTATGATAGAGAGAGGAGGAGGGGTAGGACTGGCTAGATGGTTGTTATGATAGAGAGAGGAGGAGGGGTAGGACTGGCTAGATGTTTGTTATGATAGAGAGAGGAGGAGGGGTAGGACTGGCTAGATGGTTGTTATGATAGAGAGAGGAGGAGGGGTAGGACTGGCTAGATGGTTGTTATGATAGAGAGAGGAGGAGGGGTAGGACTGGCTAGATGGTTGTTATGATAGAGAGAGGAGGAGGGGTAGGACTGGCTAAATGGTTGTTATGATAGAGAGAGGAGGAGGGGTAGGACTGGCTAGATGGTTGTTATAGAGAGAGGAGGAGGGGTAGGACTGGCTAGATGGTTGTTATAGAGAGAGGAGGAGGGGTAGGACTGGCTAGATGGTTGTTATGATAGAGAGAGGAGGAGGGGTAGGACTGGCTAGATGGTTGTTATGATAGAGAGAGGAGGAGGGGTAGGACTGGCTAGATGGTTGTTATAGAGAGAGGAGGAGGGGTAGGACTGGCTAGATGGTTGTTATGATAGAGAGGAGGAGGGGTAGGACTGGCTAGATGGTTGTTATAGAGAGAGGTGGAGGGGTAGGACTGGCTAGATGGTTGTTATAGAGAGAGAGGAGGAGGGGTAGGACTGGCTAGATGGTTGTTATAGAGATAGGAGGAGGGGTAGGACTGGCTAGATGGTTGTTATAGAGAGAGGAGGAGGGGTAGGACTGGCTAGATGGTTGTTATGATAGAGAGGAGGAGGGGTAGGACTGGCTAGATGGTTGTTATAGAGAGAGAGGAGGTGGGGTAGGATTGGCTAGATGGTTGTTATGATAGAGAGGAGGAGGGGTAGGACTGGCTAGATGGTTGTTATAGAGAGAGGAGGAGGGGTAGGACTGGCTAGATGGTTGTTATGATAGAGAGAGGTGGAGGGGTAGGACTGGCTAGATGGTTGTTATGATAGAGAGAGGAGGAGGGGTAGGACTGGCTAGATGGTTGTTATGATAGAGAGGTGGAGGGGTAGGACTGGCTAGATGGTTGTTATGATAGAGAGAGGAGGGGTAAGACTGGCTAGATGGTTGTTATGATAGAGAGAGGTGGAGGGGTAGAACTGGCTAGATGGTTGTTATAGAGAGATGAGGAGGGGTAGGACTGGCTAGATGGTTGTTATGATAGAGAGGAGGGGGGGTAGGACTCGCTGGATGGTTGTTATTATAGAGAGGAGGAGGGGTAGGACTGGCTAGATGGTTGTTATAGAGAGAGGAGGAGGGGTAGGACTGGCTAGATGGTTGTTATGATAGAGAGGAGGAGGGGTAGGACTGGCTAGATGGTTGTTATAGAGAGAGGAGGAGTGGTAGAACTGGCTAGATGGTTGTTATAGAGAGAGGAGGAGGGGTAGGACTGGCTAGATGGTTGTTATGATAGAGAGGAGGAGGGGTAGGACTGGCTAGATGGTTGTTATGATAGAGAAAGGAGGAGGGGTAGGACCGGCTAGATGGTTGTTATAGAGAGAGGAGGAGGGGTAGGACTGGCTAGATGGTTGTTATAGAGAGAGGAGGAGGGGTAGGACTGGCTAGATGGTTGTTATGATAGAGAGGAGGAGGGGTAGGACTGGCTAGATGGTTGTTATGATAGATAGGTGGAGGGGTAGGACTGGCTAGATGGTTGTTATGATAGAGAGGAGGAGGGGTAGGACTGGCTAGATGGTTGTTATGATAGAGAGGTGGAGGGGTAGGACTGGCTAGATGGTTGTTATAGAGAGAGGAGGAGGGGTAGGACTGGCTAGATGGTTGTTATAGAGAGAGGAGGAGGGGTAGGACTGGCTAGATGGTTGTTATGATAGAGAGGAGGAGGGGTAGGACTGGCTAGATGGTTGTTATGATAGAGAGGTGGAGGGGTAGGACTGGCTAGATGGTTGTTATAGAGAGAGGAGGAGGGGTAGGACTGGCTAGATGGTTGTTATAGAGAGAGGCGGAGGGGTAGGACTGGCTAGATGGTTGTTATGATAGAGAGGAGGAGGGGTAGGACTGGCTAGATGGTTGTTATGATAGAGAGGTGGAGGGGTAGGACTGGCTAGATGGTTGTTATGATAGAGAGGAGGAGGGGTAGGACTGGCTAGATGGTTGTTATGATAGAGAGGTGGAGGGGTAGGACTGGCTAGATGGTTGTTATAGAGAGAGGAGGAGGGGTAGGACTGGCTAGATGGTTGTTATAGAGAGAGGAGGAGGGGTAGGACTGGCTAGATGGTTGTTATGATAGAGAGGAGGAGGGGTAGGACTCGCTGGATGGTTGTTATGATAGAGAGAGGAGGAGGGGTAGAACTGGCTAGATGGTTGTTATAGAGAGAGGTGGAGGGGTAGGACTGGCTAGATGGTTGTTATGATAGAGAGTATGAGGGGTAGGACTGGTTAGATGGTTGTTATGATAGAGAGAGGTGGAGGGGTAGGACTGGCTAGATGGTTGTTATAGAGAGAGGAGGAGGGGTAGGACTGGCTAGATGGTTGTTATAGAGAGAGGTGGAGGGGTAGGACTGGCTAGATGGTTGTTATGATAGAGAGAGGAGGAGGGGTAGGACTGGCTAGATGGTTGTTATGATAGAGAGAGGAGGAGGGGTAGGACTGGCTAGATGTTTGTTATGATAGAGAGAGGAGGAGGGGTAGGACTGGCTAGATGGTTGTTATAGAGAGAGGAGGAGGGGTAGGACTGGCTAGATGGTTGTTATGATAGAGAGAGGAGGAGGGGTAGGACTGGCTAGATGGTTGTTATGATAGAGAGGAGGAGGGGTAGGACTGGCTAGATGGTTGTTATGATAGAGAGAGGAGGAGGGGTAGGACTGGCTAGATGGTTGTTATGATAGAGAGGAGGAGGGGTAGGACTGGCTAGATGGTTGTTATGATAGAGAGAGGAGGAGGGGTAGGACTGGCTAGATGGTTGTTATAGAGAGAGGAGGAGGGGTAGGACTGGCTAGATGGTTGTTATGATAGAGAGGAGGAGGGGTAGGACTGGCTAGATGGTTGTTATAGAGAGAGGTGGAGGGGTAGGACTGGCTAGATGGTTGTTATAGAGAGAGAGGAGGAGGGGTAGGACTGGCTAGATGGTTGTTATAGAGATAGGAGGAGGGGTAGGACTGGCTAGATGGTTGTTATAGAGAGAGGAGGAGGGGTAGGACTGGCTAGATGGTTGTTATGATAGAGAGGAGGAGGGGTAGGACTGGCTAGATGGTTGTTATAGAGAGAGAGGAGGTGGGGTAGGATTGGCTAGATGGTTGTTATGATAGAGAGGAGGAGGGGTAGGACTGGCTAGATGGTTGTTATAGAGAGAGGAGGAGGGGTAGGACTGGCTAGATGGTTGTTATGATAGAGAGAGGTGGAGGGGTAGGACTGGCTAGATGGTTGTTATGATAGAGAGAGGAGGAGGGGTAGGACTGGCTAGATGGTTGTTATGATAGAGAGGTGGAGGGGTAGGACTGGCTAGATGGTTGTTATGATAGAGAGAGGAGGGGTAAGACTGGCTAGATGGTTGTTATGATAGAGAGAGGTGGAGGGGTAGGACTGGCTAGATGGTTGTTATGATAGAGAGAGGAGGAGGGGTAGGACTGGCTAGATGGTTGTTATAGAGAGAGGAGGAGGGGTAGAACTGGCTAGATGGTTGTTATAGAGAGAGGAGGAGGGGTAGGACTGGCTAGATGGTTGTTATGATAGAGAGGAGGGGGGGTAGGACTCGCTGGATGGTTGTTATTATAGAGAGGAGGAGGGGTAGGACTGGCTAGATGGTTGTTATAGAGAGAGGAGGAGGGGTAGGACTGGCTAGATGGTTGTTATGATAGAGAGGAGGAGGGGTAGGACTGGCTAGATGGTTGTTATAGAGAGAGGAGGAGTGGTAGAACTGGCTAGATGGTTGTTATAGAGAGAGGAGGAGGGGTAGGACTGGCTAGATGGTTGTTATGATAGAGAGGAGGAGGGGTAGGACTGGCTAGATGGTTGTTATGATAGAGAAAGGAGGAGGGGTAGGACTGGCTAGATGGTTGTTATAGAGAGAGGAGGAGGGGTAGGACTGGCTAGATGGTTGTTATAGAGAGAGGAGGAGGGGTAGGACTGGCTAGATGGTTGTTATGATAGAGAGGAGGAGGGGTAGGACTGGCTAGATGGTTGTTATGATAGATAGGTGGAGGGGTAGGACTGGCTAGATGGTTGTTATGATAGAGAGGAGGAGGGGTAGGACTGGCTAGATGGTTGTTATGATAGAGAGGTGGAGGGGTAGGACTGGCTAGATGGTTGTTATAGAGAGAGGAGGAGGGGTAGGACTGGCTAGATGGTTGTTATAGAGAGAGGAGGAGGGGTAGGACTGGCTAGATGGTTGTTATGATAGAGAGGAGGAGGGGTAGGACTCGCTGGATGGTTGTTATGATAGAGAGAGGAGGAGGGGTAGAACTGGCTAGATGGTTGTTATAGAGAGAGGAGGAGGGTAGGACTGGCTAGATGGTTGTTATGATAGAGAGGTGGAGGGGTAGGACTGGCTAGATGGTTGTTATGATAGAGAGAGGAGGAGGGGTAGGACTGGCTAGATGGTTGTTATGATAGAGAGGAGGAGGGGTAGGACTCGCTGGATGGTTGTTATTATAGGTCGACCGATTATGATTTTTCAACGCCGATTCCAATTATTGGAGGACCAAAAAATGCCGATACCGAATAATCGGCCGATTTTCTTTGCATTTATTTATTTATTTGTAATAATGACAAATACAACAATACTGAATGAACACTTATTTTAACTTAATATAATACATCAATAAAATCAATTTAGCCTGAAATAAATAATGAAACATGTTCAATTTGATTTAAATAATGCAAAAACAAAGTGTTGGAGAAGAAAGTAAAAGTGCAATATGTGCCATGTAAAAAAGCTAACGTTTAAGTTCCTTGCTCAGAACATGGGAACATATGAAAGCTGGTGGTTCCTTTTAACATGAGTCTTCAATATTCCCAGGTAAAATGTTTTAGGTTGTAGTTATTATAGGAATTATAGGACTATTTCTCTCTATACGATTTGTATTTCATATACCTTTGACTATTGGATGTTTTTATAGGCACTTTAGTATTGCCAGTGTAACAGTATAGCTTCCGTCCCTCTCCTCACTCCTACCTGGGCTCGAACCAGGAACACATCGACAACAGCCACCCTCGAAGCAGCGTTACCCATGCAGAGCAAGGGGAACAACTACTCCAAGTCTCAGAGCGAGTGACGTTTGAAACGCTATTAGAGCGCACCCAGCTAACTCGCTAGCCATTTCACATTGGTTACACCAGCCTAATCTCAGGAGTAGATAGGATTGAAGTCATAAACAGCGCAATGCATTGCGAAGGGTTGCTGGCAAAACGCACGAAAGTGCTATTTTGAATGAATGCTTACGAGCCTGCTGCTGCCTACCATCGCTGTCAGACTGCTCTATCAAATCATAGACTTAATTATAATATAATAACACAAAGAAACACGAGCCTTAGTTCATTAATATGGTCGAATCCGGAAACTATCATCACGAAAACAAAACGTTATTCCTGTTACATTGCACAACCTTCAGTGTTATGTCATAATTACGTAAAATTCTGATAAATTACCCAAAGTGTTGCATATACCCTGACTGCGTGCAATGAACGCAAAATGACACAATTTCACCTTGTTAATATTGCCTGCTAACCTGGATTTCTTTTAGCTAAATATGCAGGTTTAAAAATATATACTTCTGTGTATTGATTTTAAGAAAGGCATTTATGTTTATGGTTAGGTACAGTCGTGCAACGATTGTGCTTTTTTCGCAAATGCGCTTTTGTTAAATCATCCCCCGTTTGGCGAAGTCAGCTGTCTTTGTTAGGAAGAAATAGTCTTCACACAGTTCGTAACGAGCCAGGCGGCCCAAACTGCTGCATGTACCCTGACTCTGTTGCAGAGGTGACACATTTTCCCTAGTTAAAAGAAATTCATGTTAGCAGGCAATATTAACTAAATATGCAGGTTTAAAAATATGTACTTGTGTATTGATTTTAAGAAAGGCATTGATGTTTATGGTTGGAGCAACATGTACCTAAGCGATTATATGCAACGCAGGACAGGCTAGATAAACTAGTAATATCATCAACCATGTGTAGTTAACTAGTGATTATGATTGATTGTTTTTTATAAGATAAGTTTAATGCTAGTAAGCAACTTACCTTAGCTTCTTACTGCATTCGCGTAACAGGCAGGCTCCTCGTGGAGTGCAATGTAAAGCAGGTGGTTAGAGCGTTGGACTAGTTAACCGTAAGGTTGCAAGATTGAATCCCTGAGCTGACAAGGTAAAAATCTGTCTTTCTGCCCCTGAACAAGGCAGTTAACCCACCGTTCCTAGGCCGTCATTGAAAATGAGAATGTGTTCTTAACTGACTTGCCTAGTTAAATAAAGGTCTAAAAAAATAAAAAATACAGATTTCCGGTTGTTATGAAAACTTGAAATCGGCCCTGATTAATCGGTCGACCTCTAGTTGTTATGATAGAGAGAGGGTTAGATGGTGTAAGGGGTCAGTTTAGGGGCGTAGAAGGAGGGGTGGCTGTGATGGGAGAGGGGATACAGGGCAGTGTGTACAAGAGTTATTGGTTTGGGCCCGGGAAGTTGTTGTCCTGCACCTTTATGTTAGGAACAGTGTGTGTGTGTGTGTGTGTGTGTGTGTGTGTGTGTGTGTGTGTGTGTGTGTGTGTGTGTGTGTGTGTGTGTGTGTGTGTGTGTGTGTGTGTGTGTGTGTGTGTGTGTGTGTGTGTGTGTGTGTGTGTGTGTGTGTGTGTGTGTGTGTGTGTGGCTGCTGACCTGTGAATGAGTGCAGCCAAGTGAAACTAGGGCAGAACTGGTCTACCCAAAAAGTGACATATTTCAACTTGAATTATAATAACTAATCATGTACTCTGTACAGTGGCTACATATATAGTCATTCCAGTTGTGATGCTCTCTGTCTTTCAGGCTGTTCCTCCAAGTCATTCAAGCTGTACTCTCCAAAGGAGCCCCCCAACGGTAGCTCCTTTCCCCCGTTCCACCCCGGCACCATGCTGGACAGAGACCTGGGGTGAGTAGGATACACACACCACAAACACTGTTGCATTCTGGGTGTCATTTTGTGGTGCTTTTGGAGTGTGTGTGTGTGTGTGTGTGTGTGTGTCTTGCTGAGTCAGGGTGAGCGGTTAGCTCCTCCCCTGAGATGGATTGTTACAGGAAGTCCTGCTAGCTCGTCCAGATCTCAGGGTGATTGATTTGACTTCTGCGCGTGTGTGTGTGTGTGTGTGTGTGTGTGTGTGTGTGTGTGTGTGTGTGTGTGTGTGTGTGTGTGTGTGTGTGTGTGTGTGTGTGTGTGTGTGTGTGTGTTGGGGGGGGTATATGTCCAGGCTAACTGTCTTCTCTGGTTCTTACAGATAACAGGCATCATTTACAATTCAGAAAGACAAGTATTAAACTAGATATTTATTTCCTTGACAGTTTGTTTTCTCTCTTCTTTCTCTCTCTCTCTGCAGCCCAACCCCCATGTACCCCCCCTCATACCTGGAGCCTGGAATAGGGTAAGACCTACTGACCGTTTCTACTTTAGTCTGGATGTTTAGTCTGGATTGAAATATGTGCCTGTACTCAGTTTAGGTTCCAGTACCGTTTCCAGTTGAAGTGGGAAGTTTACATACACTTAGGTTGGAGTCATTAAAACAGTTTTTTCAACCACTCCACAAATTTCTTGTTAACAAACTATAGTTTTGGCAAGTCATTTAGGACATCTACTTTGTGCATGACACAAGTAATTTTTCCAACAATTGTTTACAGACAGATTATTTCACTTATAATTCACTGTATTACAATTCCAGTAGGTCAGAAGTTTACATACACTAAGTTGACTGTGCCTTTAAACAGCTTGGAAAATTCCAGAAAATGATGTCATGGCTTTAGAAGCTTCTGATAGGCTAATTGACATCATTTCAATCAATAGGAGGTGTACCTGTGGATGTATTTCAAGGCCTACCTTCAAACTCAGTGCCTCTTTGCTTGACATCATGGGAAAATGAAAAGAAATCAGCCAAGACCTCAGAAAAAAAGTTGTAGACCTCCACAAGTCTGGCTCATCCTTGGGCGCAATTTCCAAACACCTGAAGGTACCACGTTCATCTGTACAAACAATATTACGCAAGTATAAACACCATGGGACCATGCAGCCGTCATACCGCTCAGGAAGGAGACGCGTTCTGTCTCCTAGAGATGAACGTACTTTGGTGCGAAAAGTGCAAATCAATCCCAGAACAACAGCAAAGGACCTTGTGACGATGCTGCAGGAAACCGGTACAAAAGTATCTATATCCACAGTAAAACGAGTCCTATATTGACATAACCTGAAATGCCGCTCAGCAAGGAAGAAGCCACTGCTCCAAAACCGCCATAAAAAAGCCAGACTACGGTTTGCAACTGCACATGGGGACAAAGATCGTACTTTTTGGATGAAACAAAAATAGAACTGTTTGGCCATAATGACCATCGTTATGTTTGGAGGAAAAAGGGGGAGGCTTGCAAGCCAAAGAACACCATCCCAAATTTGAAGCACAGGGGTGGTGGCATCATGTTGTGGGGGTGCTTTTCTGCAGGAGGGACTGGTGCATGTCACAAAATAGATGGCATCATGAGGGAGGAAAATTATGTGGAAATATTGAAGCAACATCTCAAGACATCAGTCAGGAAGTTAAAGCTTGGTCACAATTGGGTCTTCCAAATGGACAATGACCCCAAACATACTCCCAAAGTTGTTGCACAATGGCTTAAGGACAACAAAGTCAAGGTATTGGAGTGGCCATCACAAAGCCCTGACCTCAATCCTATAGAATATTTGTGGACAGAACTGAAAAAGCGTGTGCGAGCAAGGAGGCCTACAAATCTGACTCAGTTACACCCGCTCTGTCAGGAGGAATGGGCCAAAATTCACCCAACTTATTGTGGGAAGCTTGTGGAAGGCTACCTGAAACGTTTGACCCAAGTTTAACAATTTAAAGGCAATGCTACCAAATACTAATTGAGTGTATGTAAACTTCAAACCCACAGGGAATGTGATGAAAGAAATAAAAGCTGAAATAAATCATTTTCTCTACTATTATTCTGACATTTCACATTCTTAAATAAAGTGGTGATCCTAACTGACCAAAGACAGGGAATTTTTTACCAGGATTAAATGTCAGGAATTGTGAAAAACAGAGTTTAAATGTATTTGACTAAGGTGTATGTAAACTTCCGACATCAACTGTATATTTAGGTGCCGTTAAAGCCAGTATTCTATAACGGGTCCCGTTACTTCGGCCCAAGTCAAGCAATTGCTACATGTAACCTGTCTGTCTGTCTCAGGAGACACACACCGTACGGGAACCAGACAGACTACAGGATATTTGAGCTCAACAAACGGCTACAGAACTGGACAGAGGTAGAGAGGAGCTGAACGCTTAACTTCATCTCTCTGCCCGTCTGTCTGTCTGCCCGTCTGTCTCTCTATCATTCTTCTTCCCCCTCTTTCTCATGTTGTTTTACTAAGACTACCATACTGAATACTATGCTAACTCCCTCTGTCTCTCTCTCTCTCTCTGTCTCTCTCCTCTCTCTCTCTCTCTCTCTCTCTCTCTCTCTCTCTGTCCATCTCTCTCCTCTGTCTAGGAATGTGATAATCTGTGGTGGGATGCGTTCACTACAGAGTTCTTTGAGGACGATGCCATGTTGACCATAACCTTCTGTCTGGAGGACGGGCCCAAGAGATACAGTAAGAACACACACACACACACATAGATAGATAGACGGACGGACTGGCGGGCGGACAGTGCTCTCAACACTCAAATCATGAGTTGTTGTTGTATTCTTCTACGTCCTGTTATTAGATTCAAATCAAATGTTTTAGGTCACATGACTAACAGGGAAATGCTTCATAGACAACAGGTGTAGACTAACAGGGAAATGCTTCATAGACAACAGGTGTAGACTGACAGGGAAATGCTTCATAGACAACAGGTGTAGACTGACAGAGAAATGCTTCATAGACAACAGGTGTAGACTAACAGGGAAATGCTTCATAGACAACAGGTGTAGACTGACAGGGAAATGCTTCATAGACAACAGGTGTAGACTGACAGGGAAATGCTTCATAGACAACAGGTGTAGACTGACAGGGAAATGCTTCATAGACAACAGGTGTAGACTGACAGGGAAATGCTTCATAGACAACAGGTGTAGACTAACAGGGAAATGCTTCCCAACAATGCAGAGTTAAAGATGAGAATAAAAAAATATTGAAATTGTGACACGAAGAAATTCACAGTGAATAACAATAAGGAGTGAAAATAACATGGTTATATACAGGAAGTAGCAGTACTGAGTCAATGTGTAGGGATATAAGGTAATAACATGGTTATATACAGGGAGTACCAGTACTGAGTCAATGTGTAGGGCTTTGAGGTAATAACATGGCTATATACAGGGAGTACCAGTACTGAGTCAATGTGTAGGGCTTTGAGGTAATAACATGGCTATATACAGGAAGTACCAGTACTGAGTCAATGTGTAGGGCTATGAGGTAATTGAGGTAGCTATGTACTGTACATATAGGTAGGGGTGAAGTGACTCGGCAACAGGATAGATAACAGACAGTAGCAGCAGCTTTGGTGGTGAGTATGAAAGTGTGGTGTGTGTGTGTGTGTGTGTGTGTGTGTGTGTGTGTGTGTGTGTTGGGTGTCAGTATGTGTGGTGTCAGTATGTGAGTGTGTGTGTGCTTAGACAATGCAAGAGAGTTAGTGCCAAAAAGTCATAATTCTAGTCTGTTTTGTAATGAATACGGGCCAGTTTCCTGGACACAGACTAAGCCTGGAATCTCCATTGATCTGGCTGATTGGTTCCGGACCAGGGTTAATGTGTGTCTGAGAAACCACCCTCTAAGACTGTTGTTGTGTACTTACGCTCCACTGTTCTTCTGCTTCCTGTCTCCTCCTCCTCCTCCGCAGCGATTGGCCGGACGTTGATCCCGCGGTACTTCCGGAGTATATTCGAGGGGGGCGCCACCGATCTTTACTACGTGTTGAAGCACCCCAAAGAGTCCTTCCACAACAACTTTGTCTCGCTGGACTGTGACCAGTGTACCATGGTTACGCAGAACGGAAAACCCATGTTCACACAGGTGTGTGTGTGTGTGTGCACAGGCTATGTCTTTCCTGTGGACACTAGTGTAAACATGAGGCAGAATCCTAACATCAAAATCTGCATTTGTAACTGAACTGAATGAGTTCAGTGCCTCTTCTATGTGAAAGTCTACACATGTAAATCATGCTAGGATTCGGCCCATAGTTGCTGGTGAATTGCTATCTTGCAAACAACAAATATTGTGAACATAACTTTGGTGATCTCCTTTTGTAGAAAGTGCAACCCTGACCTCTGACCCCTCTAGGTGTGTGTGGAGGGTCGTCTGTACCTGGAGTTCATGTTTGACGACATGATGAGGATCAAGACGTGGCACTTCAGCATCCGACAGCACCGTGAACTGATACCACGCAGTATACTGGCCATGCACGTGAGTTACACACACACACACACACACACACACACACACACACACACACACACACACACACACACGTTCACCTGTTGTCTAATAGCGATGGTAGACAGATCAATACATGGTGTCCGACCTCTGTAACCCCTGACCTCTGTGACCTCTGTAACCCCTGACCTCTGTAAGCCCTGACCTCTGTAACCCCTGACCTCTGTAACCCCTGACCTCTAACCCTACAGGCCCAGGACCCCCAGATGTTAGACCAGCTGTCTAAGAACATCACCAGATGTGGACTGTCTAACTCCACCCTCAACTACCTCCGAGTGAGTACACACAAACATCAACAACAACATGCGTAGATCACTGCCTCCCAGTGAGTACAAAAACATCAACAACAACACGCGTAGATCACTGCCTCCCAGTGAGTACAAAAACATCAACAACAACACGCGTAGATCTCTGCCTTCCAGTGAGTACACACAAACATCAACAACAACACGCGTAGATCTCTGCCTTCCAGTGAGTACACACAAACATCAACAACAACACGCGTAGATCACTGCCTCCCAGTGAGTACACACAAACATCAACAACACGCGTAGATCACTGCCTTCCAGTGAGTACACAAACATCAACAACAACACGCGTAGATCACTGCCTCCCAGTGAGTACACACAAACATCAACAACAACACGCCTAGATCACTGCCTCCCAGTGAGTACACAAACATCAACAACAACATGCGTAGATCACTGTCTTCCAGTGAGTACACAAACATCAACAACAACACGCGTAGATCACTGCCTCCCAGTGAGTACACACAAACATCAACAACAACACGCGTAGATCACTGCCTCCCAGTGAGTACACAAACATCAACAACAACACGCGTAGATCACTGCCTTCCAGTGAGTACACACAAACATCAACAACACGCGTAGATCACTGCCTCCCAGTGAGTACACAAACATCAACAACAACAACACGCGTAGATCACTGCCTTCCAGTGAGTACACACAAACATCAACAACAACACGCGTAGATCACTGCCTTCCAGTGAGTACACAAACATCAACAACAACAAACGTAGATCACTGCCTTCCAGTGAGTACACAAACATCAACAACAACACGCGTAGATCACTGCCTCCCAGTGAGTACACAAACATCAACAACAACACGCGTAGATCACTGCCTTCCAGTGAGTACACAAACATCAACAACAACACACGTAGATCACTGCCTTCCAGTGAGTACACACAAACATCAACAACAACACACGTAGATCACTGCCTCCCAGTGAGTACACAAACATCAACAACAACACGCGTAGATCACTGCCTTCCAGTGAGTACACACAAACATCAACAAGACGCGTAGATCACTGCCTCCCAGTGAGTACACAAACATCAACAACAACACGCGTAGATCACTGCCTTCCAGTGAGTACACACAAACATCAACAACAACACGCGTAGATCACTGCCTTCCAGTGAGTACACAAACATCAACAACAACACGCGTAGATCACTGCCTTCCAGTGAGTACACAAACATCAACAACAACACGCGTAGATCACTGCCTCCCAGTGAGTACACAAACATCAACAACAACACGCGTAGATCACTGCCTCCCAGTGAGTACACAAACATCAACAACAACACGCGTAGATCACTGCCTTCCAGTGAGTACACAAACATCAACAACAACACGCGTAGATCACTGCCTTCCAGTGAGTACACACAAACATCAACAAGACGCGTAGATCACTGCCTCCCAGTGAGTACACAAACATCAACAACAACACGCGTAGATCACTGCCTTCCAGTGAGTACACACAAACATCAACAACAACACGCGTAGATCACTGCCTTCCAGTGAGTACACAAACATCAACAACAACAAACGTAGATCACTGCCTTCCATTGAGTACACAAACATCAACAACAACACGCGTAGATCACTGCCTCCCAGTGAGTACACAAACATCAACAACAACACGCGTAGATCACTGCCTCCCAGTGAGTACACAAACATCAACAACAACACGCGTAGATCACTGCCTTCCAGTGAGTACACAAACATCAACAACAACACGCGTAGATCACTGCCTTCCAGTGAGTACACACAAACATCAACAACAACACGCGTAGATCACTGCCTTCCAGTGAGTACACAAACATCAACAACAACAAACGTAGATCACTGCCTTCCAGTGAGTACACAAACATCAACAACAACACGCGTAGATCACTGCCTCCCAGTGAGTACACAAACATCAACAACAACACGCGTAGATCACTGCCTCCCAGTGAGTACACAAACATCAACAACAACAAACGTAGATCACTGCCTTCCAGTGAGTACACAAACATCAACAACAACACGCCTAGATCACTGCCTCCCAGTGAGTACACAAACATCAACAACAACACGCGTAGATCACTGCCTCCCAGTGAGTACACAAACATCAACAACAACACGCGTAGATCACTGCCTTCCAGTGAGTACACACAAACATCAACAACACGCGTAGATCACTGCCTCCCAGTGAGTACACAAACATCAACAACAACACACGTAGATCACTGCCTTCCAGTGAGTACACACAAACATCAACAACAACACGCGTAGATCACTGCCTTCCAGTGAGTACACAAACATCAACAACAACAAACGTAGATCACTGCCTTCCAGTGAGTACACAAACATCAACAACAACACGCGTAGATCACTGCCTCCCAGTGAGTACACAAACATCAACAACAACACGCGTAGATCACTGCCTTCCAGTGAGTACACAAACATCAACAACAACACGCGTAGATCACTGCCTTCCAGTGAATACACACAAACATCAACAACAACACGCGTAGATCACTGCCTCCCAGTGAGTACACAAACATCAACAACAACACGCGTAGATCACTGCCTTCCAGTGAGTACACACAAACATCAACAACACGCGTAGATCACTGCCTCCCAGTGAGTACACAAACATCAACAACAACAACACGCGTAGATCACTGCCTTCCAGTGAGTACACACAAACATCAACAACAACACGCGTAGATCACTGCCTTCCAGTGAGTACACAAACATCAACAACAACAAACGTAGATCACTGCCTTCCAGTGAGTACACAAACATCAACAACAACACGCGTAGATCACTGCCTCCCAGTGAGTACACAAACATCAACAACAACACGCGTAGATCACTGCCTTCCAGTGAGTACACAAACATCAACAACAACACACGTAGATCACTGCCTTCCAGTGAGTACACACAAACATCAACAACAACACACGTAGATCACTGCCTCCCAGTGAGTACACAAACATCAACAACACGCGTAGATCACTGCCTCCCAGTGAGTACACAAACATCAACAACAACACACGTAGATCACTGCCTTCCAGTGAGTACACACAAACATCAACAAGACGCGTAGATCACTGCCTCCCAGTGAGTACACAAACATCAACAACAACACGCGTAGATCACTGCCTTCCAGTGAGTACACACAAACATCAACAACAACACGCGTAGATCACTGCCTTCCAGTGAGTACACAAACATCAACAACAACAAACGTAGATCACTGCCTTCCAGTGAGTACACAAACATCAACAACAACACGCGTAGATCACTGCCTCCCAGTGAGTACACAAACATCAACAACAACACGCGTAGATCACTGCCTCCCAGTGAGTACACAAACATCAACAACAACACACGTAGATCACTGCCTTCCAGTGAGTACACAAACATCAACAACAACACGCGTAGATCACTGCCTTCCAGTGAGTACACACAAACATCAACAAGACGCGTAGATCACTGCCTCCCAGTGAGTACACAAACATCAACAACAACACGCGTAGATCACTGCCTTCCAGTGAGTACACACAAACATCAACAACAACACGCGTAGATCACTGCCTTCCAGTGAGTACACAAACATCAACAACAACAAACGTAGATCACTGCCTTCCAGTGAGTACACAAACATCAACAACAACACGCGTAGATCACTGCCTCCCAGTGAGTACACAAACATCAACAACAACACGCGTAGATCACTGCCTCCCAGTGAGTACACAAACATCAACAACAACACGCGTAGATCACTGCCTTCCAGTGAGTACACAAACATCAACAACAACACGCGTAGATCACTGCCTTCCAGTGAGTACACACAAACATCAACAACAACACGCGTAGATCACTGCCTTCCAGTGAGTACACAAACATCAACAACAACAAACGTAGATCACTGCCTTCCAGTGAGTACACAAACATCAACAACAACACGCGTAGATCACTGCCTCCCAGTGAGTACACAAACATCAACAACAACACGCGTAGATCACTGCCTCCCAGTGAGTACACAAACATCAACAACAACAAACGTAGATCACTGCCTTCCAGTGAGTACACAAACATCAACAACAACACGCCTAGATCACTGCCTCCCAGTGAGTACACAAACATCAACAACAACACGCGTAGATCACTGCCTCCCAGTGAGTACACAAACATCAACAACAACACGCGTAGATCACTGCCTTCCAGTGAATACACACAAACATCAACAACAACACGCGTAGATCACTGCCTCCCAGTGAGTACACAAACATCAACAACAACACGCGTAGATCACTGCCTCCCAGTGAGTACACAAACATCAACAACAACACGCGTAGATCACTGCCTTCCAGTGAATACACACAAACATCAACAACAACACGCGTAGATCACTGCCTCCCAGTGAGTACACAAACATCAACAACAACACGCGTCGATCACTGCCTTCCAGTGAGTACACACAAACATCAACAACAACACGCGTAGATCACTGCCTCCCAGTGAGTACACAAACATCAACAACAACACGCGTAGATCACTGCCTTCCAGTGAGTACACACAAACATCAACAACAACACGCTTAGATCACTGCCTTCCAGTGAGTACACACAAACATCAACAACAACAAACGTAGATCACTACCTTCCAGTGAGTACACAAACATCAACAACAACACGCGTAGATCACTGCCTCCCAGTGAGTACACAAACATCAACAACAACACGCGTAGATCACTGCCTTCCAGTGAGTACACAAACATCAACAACAACACGCGTAGATCACTGCCTTCCAGTGAGTACACACAAACATCAACAACAACACGCGTAGATCACTGCCTCCCAGTGAGTACACAAACATCAACAACAACACGCGTAGATCACTGCCTCCCAGTGAGTACACAAACATCAACAAAACACGCGTAGATCACTGCCTTCCAGTGAGTACACACAAACATCAACAACAACACGCGTAGATCACTGCCTTCCAGTGAGTACACAAACATCAACAACAACAAACGTAGATCACTGCCTTCCAGTGAGTACACAAACATCAACAACAACACGCGTAGGTCACTGCCTCCCAGTGAGTACACAAACATCAACAACAACACGCGTAGATCACTGCCTTCCAGTGAGTACACAAACATCAACAACAACACGCGTAGATCACTGCCTTCCAGTGAGTACACAAACATCAACAACAACACGCGTAGATCACTGCCTTCCAGTGAGTACACAAACATCAACAACAACACGCGTAGATCACTGCCTCCCAGTGAGTACACAAACATCAACAACACGCGTAGATCACTGCCTCCCAGTGAGTACACAAACATCAACAACAACACGCGTAGATCACTGCCTCCCAGTGAGTACACACAAACATCAACAACAACACGCGTAGATCACTGCCTTCCAGTGAATACACACAAACATCAACAACACGCGTAGATCACTGCCTCCCAGTGAGTACACAAACATCAACAACAACACGCGTAGATCACTGCCTCCCAGTGAGTACACAAACATCAACAACAACACGCGTAGATCACTGCCTTCCAGTGAGTACACACAAACATCAACAACACGCGTAGATCACTGCCTCCCAGTGAGTACACACAAACATCAACAACAACACGCGTAGATCACTGCCTTCCAGTGAGTACACACAAACATCAACAACAACACACGTAGATCACTGCCTTCCAGTGAGTACACAAACATCAACAACAACAAACGTAGATCACTGCCTCCCAGTGAGTACACAAACATCAACAACAACAAACGTAGATCACTGCCTCCCAGTGAGTACACAAACATCAACAACAACATGCGTAGATCACTGCCTTCCAGTGAGTACACAAACATCAACAGCAACACGCATAGATCACTGCCTTTCAGTGAGTACACAAACATCAACAGCAACACACGTAGATCACTGCCTTCCAGTGAGTACACACAAACATCAACAACAACAAACGTAGATCACTACCTTCCAGTGAGTACACAAACATCAACAACAACACGCGTAGATCACTGCCTCCCAGTGAGTACACAAACATCAACAACAACACGCGTAGATCACTGCCTTCCAGTGAGTACACAAACATCAACAACAACACGTGTAGATCACTGCCTTCCAGTGAGTACACACAAACATCAACAACAACACGCATAGATCACTGCCTCCCAGTGAGTACACACAAACATCAACAACAACACGCGTTGATCACTGCCTCCCAGTGAGTACACAAACATCAACAACAACACGCGTAGATCACTGCCTTCCAGTGAGTACACACAAACATCAACAACAACACGCGTAGATCACTGCCTTCCAGTGAGTACACAAACATCAACAACAACAAACGTAGATCACTGCCTTCCAGTGAGTACACAAACATCAACAACAACACGCGTAGATCACTGCCTCCCAGTGAGTACACAAACATCAACAACAACAAACGTAGATCACTGCCTCCCAGTGAGTACACACAAACATCAACAACAACAAACGTAGATCACTGCCTTCCAGTGAGTACACACAAACATCAACAACAACACGCATAGATCACTGCCTCCCAGTGAGTACACACAAACATCAACAACAACAAACGTAGATCACTACCTCCCAGTGAGTACACACAAACATCAACAACAACAAACGTAGATCACTACCTCCCAGTGAGTACACACAAACATCAACAACAACAAACGTAGATCCCTACCTCCCAGTGAGTACACACAAACATCAACAACAACAAACGTAGATCCCTACCTCCCAATGAGTACACACAAACATCAACAACAACAAACGTAGATCACTACCTCCCAGTGAGTACACACAAACATCAACAACAACAAACGTAGATCCCTACCTCCCAGTGAGTACACACAAACATCAACAACAACAAACGTAGATCCCTACCTCCCAGTGAGTACACAAACATCAACAACAACAAACGTAGATCCCTACCTCCCAGTGAGTACACACAAACATCAACAACAACAAACGTAGATCACTACCTCCCAGTGAGTACACACAAACATCAACAACAACAAACGTAGATCCCTACCTCCCAGTGAGTACACACAAACATCAACAACAACAAACGTAGATCCCTACCTTGATAGAGTGCCTTGCAAAAGTATTCATACATCTTGGATTTATTCTAATTGTACTGTGTTACAAGGCGGGATAGATTTAATAATAGATTTAATTGTAATTTTTTTGTCAACAATCCACTCAATACTCTGTCAATTCTATTTTGTTTTAAGATTAAGAATTGGATAACTAAAATATAGTCGTAGCCCCTTTGTTTAGGAAAGTGTAAATTAATTCAGGAGTAAAAAATAAAATGATACATTGACTGTGAGGTTAAAGTGCAAACTGTCAGCTTTCATTTGAGGGTATTTCCATCCACATCGGGTGAACCGTTTAGAAATTACAGCACTTTTTCTATGTGGTCCCCCATTTAAAGGGGACCGAAAGTATTAGGATAAATTCACTTGTCTATTAGAGTAGTTACTATCACACAATGACTACATCAAGCTGGTGACTCTACAAACTGGCTGGATGCATTTTCTGTTTGTTTTGGTTGCGTTTCAGATTATTTTGTTCGCAATAGAAATTCATGTTAAATAATGTATTGTGTCATTTTAGAGTCACTTTTATTGTAAATAACAATGGAATATATTTCTAAACACTAATGCATTAATGTGGATGCTACCATGATTATGGATAGTCAAGAATGAATTGTGAATAATGATATGTGAGAAAGTTACAGACCCGTAAATATCATACCCCCAATGCTATCCTCCCCTCGTATTGTAATGGTGAGAGGATATCATCTTCCTGATAGGTATAGTAATAGTTTAACATAGTACTGATAGGTATAGTAGTAGTTTAATATTGTACTGATAGGTAGGGTAGTAGTTTAACATAAACTACTACCCTATCCATCAGTACTATGTTAAACTACTACCCTATCCATCAGTACTAACATAGTACTGATAGGTATAGTAGTAGTTTAATATAGTACTGATAGGTATAGTAGTAGTTTAATATAGTACTGATGGGTAGGGCAGTAGTTTAACATAGTACTGATAGGTAAAGTAGTAGTTTAATATTGTACTGATAGGTAGGGTAGTAGTTTAATATTGTACTGATAGGTAGGGTAGTAGTTTAATATAGTACTGATATGTATAGTAGTAGTTTAATATAGTACTGATGGGTAGGGAAGTAGTTTAACATAGTACTGATAGGTAGGGTAGTACATAGTACTGATAGGTAGGGTAGTAGTTTAACATAGTACTGATAGGTATAGTAGAAGTTTAATATTGTACTGATAGGTAGGGTAGTAGTTTAACATAGTACTGATAGGTAGGGTAGTACATAGTACTGATAGGTATAGTAGTAGTTTAATATAGTACTGATGGGTAGGGCAGTAATTTAACATAGTACTGATAGGTAGGGTAGTACATAGTACTGATAGGTAGGGTAGTAGTTTAACATAGTACTGATAGGTATAGTAGTAGTTTAATATTGTACTGATAGGTAGGGTAGTAGTTTAACATAGTACTGATAGGTAGGGTAGTAAATAGTACTGATAGGTAGGGTAGTAGTTTAACATAGTACTGATAGGTATAGTAGTAGTTTAACATAGTACTGATGGGTAGGGTAGTAGTTTAACATAGTACTGATGGATAGGGTAGTAGTTTAACATAGTACTGATAGGTATAGTAGTAGTTTAATATAGTACTGATAGGTAGGGTAGTAGTTTAACATAGTACTGATAGGTAGGGTAGTAGTTTAATATAGTACTGATGGGTAGGGCAGTAGTTTAACATAGTACTGATAGGTAGGGTAGTAGTTTAACATAGTACTGATAGGTAGGGTAGTAGTTTAACATAGTACTGATAGGTATAGTAGTAGTTTAACAGTACTGATAGGTAGGGTAGTACATAGTACTGATAGGTAGGGTAGTACATAGTACTGATAGGTAGGGTAGTACATAGTACTGATAGGTAGGGTAGTACATAGTACTGATAGGTAGGGTAGTACATAGTACTGATAGGTAGGGTAGTAGTTTAACATAGTACTGATAAGTATAGTAGTAGTTTAACATAGTACTGATGGGTAGGGTAGTAGTTTAACATAGTACTGATGGGTAGGGTAATAGTTTAACATAGTACTGATGGGTAGGGTAGTAGTTTAACATAGTACTGATGGGTAGGGTAGTAGTTTAACATAGTACTGATGGGTAGGGTAGTAGTTTAACATAGTACTGATGGGTAGGGTAGTAGTTTAACATAGTACTGATAGGTATAGTAGTAGTTTAATATTGTACTGATAGGTAGGGTAGTAGTTTAACATAGTACTGATAGGTAGGGTAGTAAATAGTACTGATAGGTAGGGTAGTAGTTTAACATAGTACTGATAGGTATAGTAGTAGTTTAACATAGTACTGATGGGTAGGGTAGTAGTTTAACATAGTACTGATGGATAGGGTAGTAGTTTAACATAGTACTGATAGGTATAGTAGTAGTTTAATATAGTACTGATAGGTTTTGGTAGTAGTTTAACATAGTACTGATAGGTAGGGTAGTAGTTTAATATAGTACTGATGGGTAGGGCAGTAGTTTAACATAGTACTGATAGGTAGGGTAGTAGTTTAACATAGTACTGATAGGTAGGGTAGTAGTTTAACATAGTACTGATAGGTATAGTAGTAGTTTAACATAGTACTGATAGGTATAGTAGTAGTTTAACAGTACTGATAGGTAGGGTAGTACATAGTACTGATAGGTAGGGTAGTACATAGTACTGATAGGTAGGGTAGTACATAGTACTGATAGGTAGGGTAGTACATAGTACTGATAGGTAGGGTAGTACATAGTACTGATAGGTAGGGTAGTAGTTTAACATAGTACTGATAAGTATAGTAGTAGTTTAACATAGTACTGATGGGTAGGGTAGTAGTTTAACATAGTACTGATGGGTAGGGTAGTAGTTTAACATAGTACTGATGGGTAGGGTAGTAGTTTAACATAGTACTGATGGGTAGGGTAGTAGTTTAACATAGTACTGATGGGTAGGGTAGTAGTTTAACATAGTACTGATGGGTAGGGTAGTAGTTTAACATAGTACTGATGGGTAGGGTAGTAGTTTAACATAGTACTGATGGGTAGGGTAGTAGTTTAACATAGTACTGATGGGTAGGGTAGTAGTTTAACATAGTACTGATGGGTAGGGTAGTAGTTTAATATAGTACTGATAGGTATAGTAGTAGTTTAACATAGTACTGATAGGTAGGGTAGTACATAGTACTGATAGGTATAGTAGTAGTTTAACATAGTACTGATAGGTATGGTAGTAGTTTAACATAATACTGATAGGTATAGTAGTAGTTTACAATAGTACTGATAGGTAGGGTAGTACATAGTACTGATAGGTAGGGTAGTAGTTTAACATAGTACTGATGGGTAGGGTAGTAGTTTAATATAATACTGATAGGTATAGTAGTAGTTTAACATAGTACTGATAGGTAGGGTAGTGCATAGTACTGATAGGTAGGGTAGTAGTTTAACATAGTACTGATAGGTATAGTAGTAGTTTAACATAGTACTGATAGGTATGGTAGTAGTTTAACATAATACTGATAGGTATAGTAGTAGTTTACAATAGTACTGATAGGTAGGGTAGTACATAGTACTGATGGGTAGGGTAGTAGTTTAACATAGTACTGATAGGTATAGTAGTAGTTTACAATAGTACTGATAGGTAGGGTAGTACATAGTACTGATAGGTAGGGTAGTAGTGTAACATAGTACTGATAGGTATAGTAGTAGTTTAACATAGTACTGATGGGTAGGGTAGTAGTTTAACATAGTACTGATGGGTAGGGTAGTAGTTTAACATAGTACTGATGGGTAGGGTAGTAGTTTAATATAGTACTGATAGGTAGGGTAGTAGTTTAACATAGTACTGATAGGTAGGGTAGTACATAGTACTGATAGGTAGGGTAGTACATAGTACTGATAGGTAGGGTAGTAGTTTAACATAGTACTGATAAGTAGGGTAGTAGTTTAACATAGTACTGATGGGTAGGGTAGTAGTTTAACATAGTACTGATGGGTAGGGTAGTAGTTTAATATAGTACTGATGGGTAGGGTAGTAGTTTAATATAGTACTGATGGGTAGGGTAGTAGTTTAATATAGTACTGATAGGTAGGGTAGTAGTTTAACATAGTACTGATAGGTATAGTAGTAGTTTAACATAGTACTGATAGGTAGGGTAGTACATAGTACTGATAGGTAGGGTAGTACATAGTACTGATAGGTAGGGTAGTACATAGTACTGATAGGTAGGGTAGTACATAGTACTGATAGGTAGGGTAGTAGTTTAACATAGTACTGATAAGTAGGGTAGTAGTTTAACATAGTACTGATGGGTAGGGTAGTAGTTTAACATAGTACTGATGGGTAGGGTAGTAGTTTAACATAGTACTGATGGGTAGGGTAGTAGTTTAATATTGTACTGATAGGTATGGTAGTAGTTTAGCATAGTTCTGATAGGTATCGTAGTAGTTTAACATAGTACTGATAGGTATCGTAGTAGTTTAACAAAGTACTGATAGGTATAGTAGTAGTTTAACATAGTACTGATAGGTATAGTAGTAGTTTAACATAGTACTGATAGGTAGGGTAGTAGTTAAACATAGTACTGATAGCTAGGGTAGTAGTTTAACATAGTACTGATAGGTATAGTAGTAGTTTAACATAGTACTGATAGGTAGGGTAGTTAGGGGTACTGATAGGTAAGGTATAGTAGTTTAACATAGTACTGATGTGTAGGGTAGTAGTTTAACATAGTACTGATAGGTAGGGTAGTTAGGGGTACTGATAGGTAGGGTAGTAGTTTAACATAGTACTGATGGGTAGGGTAGTAGTTTAACATAGTACTGATAGGTAGGGTAGTAGTTTAACATAGTACTGATAGGTATAGTAGTAGTTTAACATAGTACTGATAGGTAGGGTAGTACATAGTACTGATAGGTAGGGTAGTACATAGTACTGATAGGTAGGGTAGTAGTTTAACATAGTACTGATGGGTAGGGTAGTAGTTTAACATAGTACTGATGGGTAGGGTAGTAGTTTAACATAGTACTGATGGGTAGGGTAATAGTTTAACATAGTACTGATGGGTAGGGTAATAGTTTAACATAGTACTGATGGGTAGGGTAGTAGTTTAACATAGTACTGATGGGTAGGGTAGTAGTTTAATATAATACTGATAGGTATAGTAGTAGTTTAACATAGTACTGATAGGTAGGGTAGTGCATAGTACTGATAGGTAGGGTAGTAGTTTAACATAGTACTGATAGGTAGGGTAGTAGTTTAACATAGTACTGATAGGTATAGTAGTAGTTTAACATAGTACTGATAGGTAGGGTAGTACATAGTACTGATAGGTAGGGTAGTACGTAGTACTGATAGGTAGGGTAGTACATAGTACTGATAGGTAGGGTAGTACATAGTACTGATAGGTAGGGTAGTACATAGTACTGATGGGTAGGGTAGTAGTTTAACATAGTACTGATGGGTAGGGTAGTAGTTTAATATAGTACTGATGGGTAGGGTAGTAGTTTAATATAGTACTGATAGGTAGGGTAGTAGTTTAACATAGTACTGATAGGTAGGGTAGTACATAGTACTGATAGGTATAGTAGTAGTTTAACATAGTACTGATAGGTATAGTAGTAGTTTAACATAGTACTGATAGGTAGGGTAGTACATAGTACTGATAGGTAGGGTAGTACATAGTACTGATAGGTAGGGTAGTACATAGTACTGATAGGTAGGGTAGTAGTTTAACATAGTACTGATAGGTATAGTAGTAGTTTAACAAAGTACTGATAGGTATAGTAGTAGTTTAACAAAGTACTGATAGGTATAGTAGTAGTTTAACAAAGTACTGATAGGTATAGTAGTAGTTTAACATAGTACTGATAGGTAGGGTAGTAGTTTAACATAGTACTGATAGGTAGGGTAGTAGTTTAACATAGTACTGATAGGTAGGGTAGTAGTTTAACATAGTACTGATAGGTATAGTAGTAGTTTAACATAGTACTGATAGGTATGGTAGTAGTTTAACATAATACTGATAGGTATGGTAGTAGTTTACAATAGTACTGATAGGTAGGGTAGTACATAGTACTGATAGGTAGGGTAGTAGTTTAACATAGTACTGATGGGTAGGGTAGTAGTTTAATATAATACTGATAGGTATAGTAGTAGTTTAACATAGTACTGATAGGTAGGGTAGTAGTTTAACATAGTACTGATAGGTAGGGTAGTAGTTTAACATAGTACTGATAGGTATAGTAGTAGTTTAACATAGTACTGATAGGTATGGTAGTAGTTTAACATAATACTGATAGGTATAGTAGTAGTTTACAATAGTACTGATAGGTAGGGTAGTACATAGTACTGATAGGTAGGGTAGTAGTTTAACATAGTACTGATGGGTAGGGTAGTAGTTTAATATAATACTGATAGGTATAGTAGTAGTTTAACATAGTACTGATAGGTAGGGTAGTGCATAGTACTGATAGGTAGGGTAGTAGTTTAACATAGTACTGATAGGTATAGTAGTAGTTTAACATAGTACTGATAGGTATGGTAGTAGTTTAACATAATACTGATAGGTATAGTAGTAGTTTACAATAGTACTGATAGGTAGGGTAGTACATAGTACTGATGGGTAGGGTAGTAGTTTACAATAGTACTGATAGGTAGGGTAGTACATAGTACTGATGGGTAGGGTAGTAGTTTAATATAATACTGATAGGTATAGTAGTAGTTTAACATAGTACTGATAGGTAGGGTAGTAGTTTAACATAGTACTGATAGGTAGGGTAGTAGTTTAACATAGTACTGATAGGTATAGTAGTAGTTTAACATAGTACTGATAGGTATGGTCGTAGTTTAACATAATACTGATAGGTATAGTAGTAGTTTACAATAGTACTGATAGGTAGGGTAGTACATAGTACTGATAGGTAGGGTAGTAGTTTAACATAGTACTGATGGGTAGGGTAGTAGTTTAATATAATACTGATAGGTATAGTAGTAGTTTAACATAGTACTGATAGGTAGGGTAGTGCATAGTACTGATAGGTAGGGTAGTAGTTTAACATAGTACTGATAGGTATAGTAGTAGTTTAACATAGTACTGATAGGTATGGTAGTAGTTTAACATAATACTGATAGGTATAGTAGTAGTTTACAATAGTACTGATAGGTAGGGTAGTACATAGTACTGATGGGTAGGGTAGTAGTTTAACATAGTACTGATAGGTATAGTAGTAGTTTACAATAGTACTGATAGGTAGGGTAGTACATAGTACTGATAGGTAGGGTAGTAGTGTAACATAGTACTGATAGGTATAGTAGTAGTTTAACATAGTACTGATGGGTAGGGTAGTAGTTTAACATAGTACTGATGGGTAGGGTAGTAGTTTAACATAGTACTGACGGGTAGGGTAGTAGTTTAATATAGTACTGATAGGTAGGGTAGTAGTTTAACATAGTACTGATAGGTAGGGTAGTACATAGTACTGATAGGTAGGGTAGTACATAGTACTGATAGGTAGGGTAGTACATAGTACTGATAAGTAGGGTAGTAGTTTAACATAGTACTGATGGGTAGGGTAGTAGTTTAACATAGTACTGATGGGTAGGGTAGTAGTTTAATATAGTACTGATGGGTAGGGTAGTAGTTTAATATAGTACTGATGGGTAGGGTAGTAGTTTAATATAGTACTGATAGGTAGGGTAGTAGTTTAACATAGTACTGATAGGTATAGTAGTAGTTTAACATAGTACTGATAGGTAGGGTAGTACATAGTACTGATGGGTAGGGTAGTAGTTTAACATAGTACTGATGGGTAGGGTAGTAGTTTAATATAGTACTGATGGGTAGGGTAGTAGTTTAATATAGTACTGATAGGTAGGGTAGTAGTTTAACATAGTACTGATAGGTAGGGTAGTACATAGTACTGATAGGTATAGTAGTAGTTTAACATAGTACTGATAGGTAGGGTAGTACATAGTACTGATAGGTAGGGTAGTACATAGTACTGATAGGTAGGGTAGTACATAGTACTGATAGGTAGGGTAGTACATAGTACTGATAGGTAGGGTAGTAGTTTAACATAGTACTGATAACTATAGTAGTAGTTTAACATAGTACTGATAGGTATAGTAGTAGTTTAACAAAGTACTGATAGGTATAGTAGTAGTTTAACAAAGTACTGATAGGTATAGTAGTAGTTTAACAAAGTACTGATAGGTATAGTAGTAGTTTAACATAGTACTGATAGGTAGGGTAGTAGTTTAACATAGTACTGATAGGTAGGGTAGTAGTTTAACATAGTACTGATAGGTAGGGTAGTAGTTTACAATAGTACTGATAGGTAGGGTAGTACATAGTACTGATAGGTAGGGTAGTAGTTTAACATAGTACTGATGGGTAGGGTAGTAGTTTAATATAATACTGATAGGTATAGTAGTAGTTTAACATAGTACTGATAGGTAGGGTAGTAGTTTAACATAGTACTGATAGGTAGGGTAGTAGTTTAACATAGTACTGATAGGTATAGTAGTAGTTTAACATAGTACTGATAGGTATGGTAGTAGTTTAACATAATACTGATAGGTATAGTAGTAGTTTACAATAGTACTGATAGGTAGGGTAGTACATAGTACTGATAGGTAGGGTAGTAGTTTAACATAGTACTGATGGGTAGGGTAGTAGTTTAATATAATACTGATAGGTATAGTAGTAGTTTAACATAGTACTGATAGGTAGGGTAGTGCATAGTACTCATAGGTAGGGTAGTAGTTTAACATAGTACTGATAGGTATAGTAGTAGTTTAACATAGTACTGATAGGTATGGTAGTAGTTTAACATAATACTGATAGGTATAGTAGTAGTTTACAATAGTACTGATAGGTAGGGTAGTACATAGTACTGATGGGTAGGGTAGTAGTTTACAATAGTACTGATAGGTAGGGTAGTACATAGTACTGATGGGTAGGGTAGTAGTTTAATATAATACTGATAGGTATAGTAGTAGTTTAACATAGTACTGATAGGTAGGGTAGTAGTTTAACATAGTACTGATAGGTAGGGTAGTAGTTTAACATAGTACTGATAGGTATAGTAGTAGTTTAACATAGTACTGATAGGTATGGTAGTAGTTTAACATAATACTGATAGGTATAGTAGTAGTTTACAATAGTACTGATAGGTAGGGTAGTACATAGTACTGATAGGTAGGGTAGTAGTTTAACATAGTACTGATGGGTAGGGTAGTAGTTTAATATAATACTGATAGG
This sequence comes from Salmo salar, assembly GCF_965601325.2. Taxonomy (NCBI): domain Eukaryota; kingdom Metazoa; phylum Chordata; class Actinopteri; order Salmoniformes; family Salmonidae; genus Salmo; species Salmo salar. Next base: position 18,184,894 of record NC_138302.1, read on the forward strand.
TATAGTAGTAGTTTAACATAGTACTGATAGGTAGGGTAGTGCATAGTACTGATAGGTAGGGTAGTAGTTTAACATAGTACTGATAGGTATAGTAGTAGTTTAACATAGTACTGATAGGTATGGTAGTAGTTTAACATAATACTGATAGGTATAGTAGTAGTTTACAATAGTACTGATAGGTAGGGTAGTACATAGTACTGATGGGTAGGGTAGTAGTTTAACATAGTACTGATAGGTATAGTAGTAGTTTACAATAGTACTGATAGGTAGGGTAGTACATAGTACTGATAGGTAGGGTAGTAGTGTAACATAGTACTGATAGGTATAGTAGTAGTTTAACATAGTACTGATGGGTAGGGTAGTAGTTTAACATAGTACTGATGGGTAGGGTAGTAGTTTAACATAGTACTGACGGGTAGGGTAGTAGTTTAATATAGTACTGATAGGTAGGGTAGTAGTTTAACATAGTACTGATAGGTAGGGTAGTACATAGTACTGATAGGTAGGGTAGTACATAGTACTGATAGGTAGGGTAGTAGTTTAACATAGTACTGATAAGTAGGGTAGTAGTTTAACATAGTACTGATGGGTAGGGTAGTAGTTTAACATAGTACTGATGGGTAGGGTAGTAGTTTAATATAGTACTGATGGGTAGGGTAGTAGTTTAATATAGTACTGATGGGTAGGGTAGTAGTTTAATATAGTACTGATAGGTAGGGTAGTAGTTTAACATAGTACTGATAGGTATAGTAGTAGTTTAACATAGTACTGATAGGTAGGGTAGTACATAGTACTGATAGGTAGGGTAGTACATAGTACTGATAGGTAGGGTAGTACATAGTACTGATAGGTAGGGTAGTAGTTTAACATAGTACTGATAAGTATGGTAGTAGTTTAACATAGTACTGATGGGTAGGGTAGTAGTTTAACATAGTACTGATGGGTAGGGTAGTAGTTTAACATAGTACTGATGGGTAGGGTAGTAGTTTAATATTGTACTGATAGGTATGGTAGTAGTTTAGCATAGTTCTGATAGGTATCGTAGTAGTTTAACATAGTACTGATAGGTATCGTAGTAGTTTAACAAAGTACTGATAGGTATCGTAGTAGTTTAACAAAGTACTGATAGGTATAGTAGTAGTTTAACAAAGTACTGATAGGTATAGTAGTAGTTTAACATAGTACTGATAGGTAGGGTAGTAGTTAAACATAGTACTGATAGCTAGGGTAGTAGTTTAACATAGTACTGATAGGTATAGTAGTAGTTTAACATAGTACTGATAGGTAGGGTAGTTAGGGGTACTGATAGGTAAGGTATAGTAGTTTAACATAGTACTGATGTGTAGGGTAGTAGTTTAACATAGTACTGATAGGTAGGGTAGTTAGGGGTACTGATAGGTAGGGTAGTAGTTTAACATAGTACTGATGGGTAGGGTAGTAGTTTAACATAGTACTGATAGGTAGGGTAGTAGTTTAACATAGTACTGATAGGTATAGTAGTAGTTTAACATAGTACTGATAGGTAGGGTAGTACATAGTACTGATAGGTAGGGTAGTACATAGTACTGATAGGTAGGGTAGTAGTTTAACATAGTACTGATGGGTAGGGTAGTAGTTTAACATAGTACTGATGGGTAGGGTAGTAGTTTAACATAGTACTGATGGGTAGGGTAATAGTTTAACATAGTACTGATGGGTAGGGTAATAGTTTAACATAGTACTGATGGGTAGGGTAGTAGTTTAACATAGTACTGATGGGTAGGGTAGTAGTTTAATATAATACTGATAGGTATAGTAGTAGTTTAACATAGTACTGATGTGTAGGGTAGTAGTTTAACATAGTACTGATAGGTAGGGTAGTTAGGGGTACTGATAGGTAGGGTAGTAGTTTAACATAGTACTGATGGGTAGGGTAGTAGTTTAACATAGTACTGATAGGTAGGGTAGTAGTTTAACATAGTACTGATAGGTATAGTAGTAGTTTAACATAGTACTGATAGGTAGGGTAGTACATAGTACTGATAGGTAGGGTAGTACATAGTACTGATAGGTAGGGTAGTAGTTTAACATAGTACTGATGGGTAGGGTAGTAGTTTAACATAGTACTGATGGGTAGGGTAGTAGTTTAACATAGTACTGATGGGTAGGGTAATAGTTTAACATAGTACTGATGGGTAGGGTAATAGTTTAACATAGTACTGATGGGTAGGGTAGTAGTTTAACATAGTACTGATGGGTAGGGTAGTAGTTTAATATAATACTGATAGGTATAGTAGTAGTTTAACATAGTACTGATAGGTAGGGTAGTGCATAGTACTGATAGGTAGGGTAGTAGTTTAACATAGTACTGATAGGTAGGGTAGTAGTTTAACATAGTACTGATAGGTATAGTAGTAGTTTACAATAGTACTGATAGGTAGGGTAGTACATAGTACTGATAGGTAGGGTAGTAGTGTAACATAGTACTGATAGGTATAGTAGTAGTTTAACATAGTAGTGATGGGTAGGGTAGTAGTTTAACATAGTCCTGATATGTATAGTAGTAGTTTAATATAGTACTGATAGGTATAGTAGTAGTTTAACAAAGTACTGATAGGTATAGTAGTAGTTTAACATAGTACTGATAGGTAGGGTAGTAGTTTAACATAGTACTGATAGGTATAGTAGTAGTTTAACATAGTACTAATAGGTAGGGTAGTACATAGTACTGATAGGTAGGGTAGTAGTTTAACATAGTACTGATGGGTAGGGTAGTAGTTTAACATAGTACTGATAAGTATAGTAGTAGTTTAACATAGTACTGATGGGTAGGGTAGTAGTTTAACATAGTACTGATGGGTAGGGTAGTAGTTTAATATAATACTGATAGGTATAGTAGTAGTTTAACATAGTACTGATAGGTAGGGTAGTGCATTGTACTGATAGGTAGGGTAGTAGTTTAACATAGTACTGATAGGTATAGTAGTAGTTTAATATAGTACTGATGGGTAGGATAGTATTTTAATATAGTACTGATAGGTAGGGTAGTAGTTTAACATGGTACTGATGGGTAGGGTAGTAGTTTAACATAGTACTGATGGATAGGGTAGTAGTTTAACATAGTACTGATGTGTATAGTAGTAGTTTAATATAGTACTGATGTGTATAGTAGTAGTTTAATATAGTACTGATAGGTAGGGTAGTATTTTAACATAGTACTGATGGGTAGGGTAGTAGTTTAACATAGTATTGATGGGTAGGGTAGTAGTTTAACATAGTACTGATAGGTATAGTAGTAGTTTAACATATTACTGATAGGTATAGTAGTAGTTTAACATAGTACTGATAGGTAGGGTAGTGCATAGTACTGATAGGTAGGGTAGTAGTTTAACATAGTACTGATAGGTATAGTAGTAGTTTAATATAGTACTGATGGGTAGGATAGTATTTTAATATAGTACTGATAGGTAGGGTAGTAGTTTAACATGGTACTGATGGGTAGGGTAGTAGTTTAACATAGTACTGATGGATAGGGTAGTAGTTTAACATAGTACTGATGTGTATAGTAGTAGTTTAATATAGTACTGATGTGTATAGTAGTAGTTTAATATAGTACTGATAGGTAGGGTAGTATTTTAACATAGTACTGATGGGTAGGGTAGTAGTTTAACATAGTATTGATGGGTAGGGTAGTAGTTTAACCTATTACTGATAGGTATAGTAGTAGTTTAACATAGTACTGATAGGTATAGTAGTAGTTTAACATAGTACTGATAGGTAGGGTAGTAGTTTAACATAGTACTGATAGGTAGGGTAGTAGTTTAACATAGTACTGATAGGTAGAGTAGTAGTTTAACATAGTACTGATAGGTATAGTAGTAGTTTAACATAGTACTGATGGGTAGGGTAGTATTTTAATATAGTACTGATAGGTAGGGTAGTAGTTTAACATAGTATTGATAGGTTGGGTAGTAGTTTAACATAGTATTGATAGGTAGGGTAGTAGTTTAACATAGTACTGATGGATAGGGTAGTAGTTTAACATAGTACTGATGTTTAATATAGTACTGATAGGTAGGGTAGTATTTTAACAGTACTGATGGGTAGGGTAGTAGTTTAACATAGTACTGATAGGTATAGTAGTAGTTTAATATAGTACTGATGGGTATAGTAGTAGTTTAAGATAGTACTGATAGGTATAGTAGTAGTTTAACATAGTACTGATAGGTATAGTAGTAGTTTAACATAGTACTGATAGGTATAGTAGTAGTTTAACATAGTACTAATAGGTAGGGTAGTACATAGTACTGATAGGTAGGGTAGTAGTTTAACATAGTACTGATGGGTAGGGTAGTAGTTTAACATAGTACTGATAAGTATAGTAGTAGTTTAACATAGTACTGATGGGTAGGGTAGTAGTTTAACATAGTACTGATGGGTAGGGTAGTAGTTTAATATAATACTGATAGGTATAGTAGTAGTTTAACATAGTACTGATAGGTAGGGTAGTGCATTGTACTGATAGGTAGGGTAGTAGTTTAACATAGTACTGATAGGTATAGTAGTAGTTTAATATAGTACTGATGGGTAGGATAGTATTTTAATATAGTACTGATAGGTAGGGTAGTAGTTTAACATGGTACTGATGGGTAGGGTAGTAGTTTAACATAGTACTGATGGATAGGGTAGTAGTTTAACATAGTACTGATGTGTATAGTAGTAGTTTAATATAGTACTGATGTGTATAGTAGTAGTTTAATATAGTACTGATAGGTAGGGTAGTATTTTAACATAGTACTGATGGGTAGGGTAGTAGTTTAACATAGTATTGATGGGTAGGGTAGTAGTTTAACATAGTACTGATAGGTATAGTAGTAGTTTAACATATTACTGATAGGTATAGTAGTAGTTTAACATAGTACTGATAGGTAGGGTAGTGCATAGTACTGATAGGTAGGGTAGTAGTTTAACATAGTACTGATAGGTATAGTAGTAGTTTAATATAGTACTGATGGGTAGGATAGTATTTTAATATAGTACTGATAGGTAGGGTAGTAGTTTAACATGGTACTGATGGGTAGGGTAGTAGTTTAACATAGTACTGATGGATAGGGTAGTAGTTTAACATAGTACTGATGTGTATAGTAGTAGTTTAATATAGTACTGATGTGTATAGTAGTAGTTTAATATAGTACTGATAGGTAGGGTAGTATTTTAACATAGTACTGATGGGTAGGGTAGTAGTTTAACATAGTATTGATGGGTAGGGTAGTAGTTTAACCTATTACTGATAGGTATAGTAGTAGTTTAACATAGTACTGATAGGTATAGTAGTAGTTTAACATAGTACTGATAGGTAGGGTAGTAGTTTAACATAGTACTGATAGGTAGGGTAGTAGTTTAACATAGTACTGATAGGTAGAGTAGTAGTTTAACATAGTACTGATAGGTATAGTAGTAGTTTAACATAGTACTGATGGGTAGGGTAGTATTTTAATATAGTACTGATAGGTAGGGTAGTAGTTTAACATAGTATTGATAGGTTGGGTAGTAGTTTAACATAGTATTGATAGGTAGGGTAGTAGTTTAACATAGTACTGATGGATAGGGTAGTAGTTTAACATAGTACTGATGTTTAATATAGTACTGATAGGTAGGGTAGTATTTTAACAGTACTGATGGGTAGGGTAGTAGTTTAACATAGTACTGATAGGTATAGTAGTAGTTTAATATAGTACTGATGGGTATAGTAGTAGTTTAAGATAGTACTGATAGGTATAGTAGTAGTTTAACATAGTACTGATAGGTATAGTAGTAGTTTAACATAGTACTGATAGGTATAGTAGTAGTTTAACATAGTACTGATAGGTATAGTAGTAGTTTAACATAGTACTGATAGGTATAGTAGTAGTTTAACATAGTACTGATAGGTATAGTAGTAGTTTAACATAGTACTGATAGGTAGTGTAGTAGTTTAACATAGTACTGATAGGTAGTGTAGTAGTTTAACATAGTACTGATAGGTAGAGTAGTAGTTTAACATAGTACTGATAGGTATAGTAGTAGTTTAACATAGTACTGATGGGTAGGGTAGTATTTTAATATAGTACTGATAGGTAGGGTAGTAGTTTAACATAGTATTGATAGGTTGGGTAGTAGTTTAACATAGTATTGATAGGTAGGGTAGTAGTTTAACATAGTACTGATGGATAGGGTAGTAGTTTAACATAGTACTGATGTTTAATATAGTACTGATAGGTAGGGTAGTATTTTAACATAGTACTGATGGGTAGGGTAGTAGTTTAACATAGTACTGATAGGTATAGTAGTAGTTTAATATAGTACTGATGGGTATAGTAGTAGTTTAAGATAGTACTGATAGGTATAGTAGTAGTTTAACATAGTACTGATAGGTATAGTAGTAGTTTAACATAGTACTGATAGGTATAGTAGTAGTTTAACATAGTACTGATAGGTATAGTAGTAGTTTAACATAGTACTGATAGGTATTGTAGTAGTTTAACATAGTACTGATAGGTATAGTAGTAGTTTAACATAGTACTGATGGGTAGGGTAGTAGTTTCATCTTGTCCCCTGATATTGCCATATAGCTTCCACCTATCAAACCTTTCAGACCTAGGGGGGGTTTCAGGACTTGCCTGAAAACTAAAGTAGAACATTTTACTGAAGTCCACTATGAAGGACATCGTGTGACGAGAGGGTCTTGTCTTTCTTGTCATGAATAATTCACACCTGGTGGTAATTTCCACTACACAAAGAATGGTTGTCTTGTCTCTCTATCATCTCAAGTCTCCCTCCCTCCCTCCCTCCCTCCCTCCCTCCCTCCCTCCCTCCCTCCGTCATGTGTCTCTCCTGTAGCTGTGTGTGATTCTAGAGCCCATGCAGGAGCTGATGTCCAGACACAAGACCTACAGCCTCAGCCCCAGGGACTGTCTCAAGACCTGCCTCTTTCAGAAGTGGCAACGCATGGTGGCCCCGCCAGGTAACACACACACACAACACGGAGGCGCATACACACACACACACACAACGCGCAGGCAAACACACACAGGCAGACAGAACGCACACACACATGCGTGAACGCGTGTACACACACACACACTCCTCCTCCCTAACACCAAACTCTCCCTCTCTCCCCCCTTTCCCCCAGAGGAGCCGGAGAGGCAGGCTCCCAGTAAGCACACACACGCGCGCACATACACACAAACTCTCACACACACATCAAGATTGGGTTCCGGGTTCCAAGACTTCACACACCTCTTCACCTCTGTCCTAACTCTCTCTCCCGCTCTCCTCTCTCCCCTTCCTCTCTCCTCCCCAACTCTAACCCCCCCTCCTCTCCTCTCCCCCTCCTCTCTCCTCCCTCCTCTAGCTGAACCAGCCAGACAGGCCCCTAATAAGAGGAGGAAGCGTAAGATGTCAGGCGGCAGCACCATGAGTGCCGGAGGAGGAACCACCACCAACAACAACAAGAAGAAGAGTCCAGCTAGCAGCTTCCCCCTGTCCAGCCAAGTACCAGTAAGTAGCAGTCAAATCAATCACATGTATTTTATGAAGCCCTTTTTACGTCAGCAGTTGTCACAGTGTGTTGCAGTTATGTGGTCTAA
>NC_138302.1:18202500-18227500 GCF_965601325.2 Salmo salar
ATGATCAAATCTTTTGGTTCTAGTCAGGATTCTAGCAGCCGTATTTAGCACTAACTGAAGTTTGTTTAGTGCTTTATCCGGGTAGCCGGAAAGTAGAGCATTGCAGTAGTCCAGCCTAGAAGAAACAAAAGCATGGATACATTTTTCTGCATCATTTTTGGACAGAAAGTTTCTGATTTTTGCAATGTTACGTAGATGGAAAAAAGCTGTCCTTGAAACAGTCTTGATATGTTCTTCAAAAGAGAGATCAGGGTCCAGAGTAACGCAGAGGTCCTTCACAGTTTTATTTGAGACGACTGTACAACCATCCAGATTAATTGTCAGATTCAACAGAAGATCTCTTTGTTTCTTGGGACCTAGAACAAGCATCTCTGTTTTGTCCGAGTTTAAAAGTAGAAAGATTGCAGCCATCCACTTCTTTATGTCTGAAACACAGGCTTCTAGCGAGGGCAATTTTGGGGCTTCACCAAGTTTCATTGAAATGTACAGCTGTGTGTCGTCCGCATAGCAGTGAAATTTAACATTATGTTTTCGAATGACATCCCCAAGAGGTAAAATATATAATGAAAACAATAGTGGTCCTAAAACAGAACCTTGAGGAACACCGAAATGTACAATTGATTTGTCAGAGGACAAACCATTCACAGAGACAAACTGATATCTTTCCGACAGATAAGATCTAAGATTGTCCATGTAGACCAATTTGGGTTTCCAATCTCTCCAAAAGAATGTGGTGATCGATGGTATCAAAAGCGGCACTAAGATCTAGGAGCACGAGGACAGATGCAGAGCCTCGGTCTGACGTCATTAAAAGGTCATTTACCACCTTCACAAGTGCAGTCTCAGTGCTATGATGGGGTCTAAAACCAGACTGAAGCGTTTCGTATACATTGTTTGTCTTCAGGAAGGCAGTGAGTTGCTGCGCAACAGCTTTTTCAAAACATTTTGAGAGGAATGGAAGATTCGATATAGGCCGATAGTTTTTTATAATTTCTGGGTCAAGATTCGGCTTTTTCAAGAGAAGCTTTATTACTGCCACTTTTAGTGAGCTTGGTACACATCCGGTGGATAGAGAGCCGTTTATTATGTTAAACATAGGAGGGCCAAGCACAGGAAGCAGCTCTTTCAGTAGTTTAGTTGGAATAGGGTCCAGTATGCAACTTGAGGGTTTAGAGGCCATGATTATTTTAATCATTGTGTCAAGAGATATAGTACTAAAACACTTTAATATCTCCCTTGGTCCTAGGTCCTGGCAGAGTTGTGCAGACTCAGGACAATGGAGCATTGGAGGAATACGCAGATTTAAAGAGGAGTCCGTAATTTGCTTTCTAATGATCATGATCTTTTCCTCAAAGAAGTTCCTACATTTATTACTGCTGAAGTGAAAGCCATCCTCCATTTGCGAATGCTGCTCTTTAGTTAGCTTTGCGACAGTATCAAAAAGAAATTTCGGATTGTTTTTATTTTCCTCAATTAAGTTGGAAAAATAGGATGATCGAGCAGCAGTGAGAGCTCTTCGATACTGCACGGTACTGTCTTTCCAAGCTAGTCGGAAGACTTCCAGTTTGGTGTGGCGCCATTTCCATTCCAATTTTCTGGAAGCTTGCTTCAGAGCTCGTGTATTTTCTGTATACCAGGGAGCTAGTTTCTTATGACAGATGTTTTTAGTTTTTAGGGGTGCAACTGCATCTAGGGTATTGCGCAAGGTTAAATTGAGTTCCTCGGTTAGGTGGTTAACTGATTTTTGTCCTCTGACATCCTTGGGTAGGCAGAGGGAGTCTGGAAGGGCATCAAGGAATCTTTGGGTTGTCTGAGAGTTTATAGCACGACTTTTAATGCTCCTTGGTTGGGGTCTGAGCAGATTATTTGTTGCAATTGCAAACGCAATAAAATGGTGGTCCGATAATCCAGGATTATGAGGAAAAACATTAAGATCCAAAACATTTATTCCATGGGACAAAACTAGGTCCAGAGTATGACTGTGGCAGTGAGTAGGTCCAGAGACATGTTGGACAAAACCCACTGAGTCGATGATGGCTCCGAAAGCCTTTTGGAGTGGGTCTGTGGACTTTTCCATGTGAATGTTAAAGTCACCAAAAATTTGAATATTATCTGCTATGACTACAAGATCCGATAGGAATTCAGGGAACTCAGTGAGGAACACTGCATATGGCCCAGGAGGCCTGTAAACAGTAGCTATAAAAAGTGATTGAGTAGGCTGCATAGATTTCATGACTAGAAGCTCAAAAGACGAAAACGTCATTGTTTTTTTTTTTGTAAATTGAAAGTTGCTATCGTAAATGTTAGCAACACCCCCGCCTTTGCCGGATGCACGGGGGGTATGGTCACTAGTGTAACCAGGGGGTGAGGCCTCATTTAACACAGTAAATTCATCAGGCTTAAGCCATGTTTCAGTCAGGCCAATCACATCAAGATTATGATCAGTGATTAGTTAATTGACCATAACTGCCTTGGAAGTGAGGGATCTAACATTAAGTAACCCAATTTTGAGATGTGAGGTATCACAATCTCTTTCAATAATGGCAGGAATGGAGGAGGTCTTTATACTAGTGAGATTGCTAAAGCAAACACCGCCATCTTTAATTTTGCCCAACCTAGATCGAGGCACAGACACGGTCTCAATGGGGAAAGCTGAGCTGACTACGCTGACTGTGCTAGTGGCAGACTCCACTAAACTAGCAGGCTGGCTAACAGCCTGCTGCCTGGCCTGCACCCTATTTCATTGTGGAGCTAGAGGAGTTAGAGCCCTGTCTATGTTCGTAGATAAGATGAGAGCACCCCTCCAGCTAGGATGGAGTCCGTCACTCCTCAACAGGCCAGGCTTGGTCCTGTTTGTGGGTGAGTCCCAGAAAGAGGGCCAATTATCTACAAATTCTATCTTTTGGGAGGGGCAGAACACAGTTTTCAACCAGCGATTGAGTTGTGAGACTCTGCTATAGAGCTCATCACTCCCCCTAACTGGGAGGGGGCCAGAGACAATTAATCGATGCCGACACATCTTTCTAGCTGATTTACACGCTGAAGCTATGTTGTGCTTGGTGACCTCTGACTGTTTCATCCTAACATCGTTGGTGCCGACGTGGATAACAATATCTCTATACTCTCTACACTCGCCAGTTTTAGCTTTAGCCAGCACCGTCTTTAGATTAGCCTTAACGTCGGTAGCCCTGCCCCCTGGTAAACAGTGTATGATCGCTGGATGATTCGTTTTAAGTCTAATACTGCGGGTAATGGAGTCGCCAATGACTAGGGTTTTCAATTTGTCAGAGCTAATGGTGGGAGGCTTCGGCGTCTCAGACCCCACAACGGGAGGAGTAGAGACCAGAGAAGTTTCGGCCTCCGACTCCGACTCGCTGTCGGCTGAATAAGCGACACCGGTTGAGCATTCCTACAGCGTTTCCCTCCAGAAGCCATGAGAAAGTTGTCCGGCTGCGGGGACCGTGCGAGGGGGTTTATACTAACGTTACTATCTGTACTTACTGGTGGCACAGACGCTGTTTCATCCTTTCCTACACTGAAATTACCCTTGCCTAACGATTGCGTCTGAAGCTGGGCTTGCAGCACAGCTATCCTTGCCGCAAGGCGATCGTTCTCCTGTATATTATAAGTACAACGACTGCAATTAGAAGGCATCATGTTAATGTTACTTAGCTTCGGCTGTTTGAAGTCCTGACGAACCATGTCCAGATAAAACCTCCGGGGTGAAAAAGTTAAATGAAAAAACCCTAACCCTAACCCCTAACCCTAACACCTAACCCTAACCCCTAACCCTAACCACTAACGTAGCTAACATTAGGCAGCTAGCTAGAAATCGTAGCATATCATACGTATTTAATTTTTTTTAAACATATTGTATGTTTGCAAATTCATAACATATAATATGAATTGGGTGATAGACATCCACAAATTAATTTGAGGGCTCCCGAGTGGCGCAGCGGTCTAAGGCACTGCATCTCAGTCTTAGAGGCATCACTACACACACCCTGGTTTGAATCCAGGCTGTATCACAACTGGCCTTGATTGGGAGTCCCATAGGGCGGCTCACAATTGGCCCAGCGTTGTCTGGTTTTGGCCGGTGTAGGCCATCATTGTAAATAAGAATTTGTTATTAACTGACTTGCCTAGTTAAATAAAGGTTAAATTAAAAAAAACATACAAAATAATATGAAATGCTTTGAGACCAGGTTGCAGCCATATATCAGGCTGGATGCTAGATACTCAAATAGAGTGCAGACATTGTCATCAGTGTTTTAGTTGATATTAGCTGGCGGTGACAGGCAGGACTTACAGGGGGATGTTTGTTTAAATGGATTTGATTAAGCTATGTAGCCTATTGATTCCTTCTTGATGAATAAATAAAACCAAATTGTTTAGTTGTTTGTCTGTTATACTAGCGACCTACAAATGTTATGAAGTTGGCTTCAGCTAACAAGCTAGATAGGTTCCCAATCTCCAAAAATCCCAACTAGCTACCAAGCCACTTCAGGCTATCAAGTAGCTTGTCTAACTATCTTAGCTGGCATGCTTGCTGGCAAGGTTGCTAGACTTTAGAAAAGCAAGCAAGAAGGCCTACTAAATGTATTGAATAAGACTCACATTCCTTTCAATCTTTTACCCAGATTTTAGCAGCGTTGCAGAGAAGCATATTAAGAGTTATGATACTACATACCATAGTACCATGGTGGGTTATGATACTACATACCATGATGGGTTAAGATACTACATACCATGATGGGTTATGATAATATATGCAATGATGGGTTATGATACTACATCCATGATGGGTTATGATACTACATACCATGATGGGTTATGATACTATATACCATGGTGGGTTATGATACTATATACCATGATGGGTTATGATACTACATACCATGATGGGTTATGATACAATATACCACGATGGGTTATGATACTATATACCATGATGGGTTATGATACTATATACCATGATGGGTTATAATACTATATACCATGATGGGTTATGATACTATATACCACAATGGGTTATGATACTACATACCATGATGGGTTATGATACTATATACCATGATGGGTTATAACACCATATACCATGATGGGTTATGATACTACATACCATGATGGGTTATGATACTACATACCATGATGGGTTATGATACTATATACCATGATGGGTTATGATACTATATACCATGATGGGTTATGATACTATATACCATGATGGGTTATGATACTATATACCATGATGGGTTATAATACTACATACCATGATGGGTTATGATACTATATACCACGATGGGTTATGATACTATATACCACGATGGGTTATGATACTATATACCATGATGGGTTATAATACTACATACCATGATGGGTTATGATACTATATACCATGATGGGTTATGATACTATATACCATGATGGGTTATAATACTACATACCGGTGTAGCAGTTGTACTAAGGCATAAAAGTTCTTAAAGAATCAATGTGCATCATTCATTTAAATGACAATTGAATAGGTAAAGTGGTATGCTCTAATTACCTCGACTAACCTGTACCCCCCCGCACATTGACTCGGTACCCGTACCCCCTGTATATAGCCTCCACATTGACTCTGTACTGGTACCCCCAGTGTATAGCCTCCACATTGACTCTGTACTGGTACCACCTGTGTATAGCCTCCACAGTGACTCTGTACTGGTACCTCCTGTGTATAGCCTCCACATTGACTCAGTACTGGTATTCCCTGTATATAGTCTCCACATTGACTCAGTACTGGTATTCCCTGTATATAGCCTCCACATTGACTCGGTACCAGTACCCCTGTATATAACCTCCAAATTGACTCAGAACCGGTACCCCCTGTATATAGCCTTATAGATGCTATATGACTCTATGACCTGTGTCTTTGATGTTACAACCCTTTACGAACACTAACCATGAATAACCTCTCTGTAACCTTATATTAACCCTTATATGACTCCTGTGTGTTCCTTCGTGGTCTCCTCAAGCTACTGACACTACGAACTCTATCATGCCACTATGTAACCTCTACGAACCCTTATAACCCCTATGTGTTCCTGCAGGGTGTTGGTGGGGAGGACGGGCTCATGTCCCTAGGACCTTTGTCTCTATGACACCTCTATGCAACTTCTATGAACCCTCTATGAAGCATTATAAACCTTATATGAAGCATTATAGCCCATATTAGAAGTATTGCAACCTCTATATAAACCTTCTTTGATGCCTGCAGGGCCTCTAATATGGCGTTTCACTCCTATCAACTAAAAAGAAGAAGAAGCGGCTCCAGTGGGCACACTGATAATGGACAACTGAGGAGAGGAAAAACATTGCCTGGTCCCCCATCCTGCTTGGTGTCAAAGGTTCAGGCTGGTGGCGTAATGGTGTGGGGAATGTTTTCCTGGCACATGTTAGGTCTCGGCCACATTATCCCTTGATATGTTAGGATGGAACACAACACCTTGTAGAATTACCCAAAGAATTCAGGATGTTCTGGCTGCAAAGGAGAGTCTGACCCGGTACTTGATGGGTGTACACCCATCAAGTACCGGGTCAGACTCTCCTTTGCAGCCAGAACATATATATATACACTGCTCAAAAAAATAAAGGGAACACTTAAACAACACAATGTAACTCCAAGTCAATCACACTTCTGTGAAATCAAACTGTCCACTTAGGAAGCAACACTGATTGACAATAAATTTCACATGCTGTTGTGCAAATGGAATAGACAACAGGTGGAAATTATAGGCAATTAGCAAGACACCCCCAATAAAGGAGTGGTTCTGCAGGTGGGGACCACAGACCACTTCTCAGTTCCTATGCTTCCTGGCTGATGTTTTGGTCACTTTTGAATGCTGGCGGTGCTTTCACTCTAGTGGTAGCATGAGACGGAGTCTACAACCCACACAAGTGGCTCAGGTAGTGCAGCTCATCCAGGATGGCACATCAATGCAAGCTGTGGCAAGAAGGTTTGCTGTGTCTGTCAGCGTAGTGTCCAGAGCATGGAGGCGCTACCAGGAGACAGGCCAGTACATCAGGAGATGTGGAGGAGGCCGTAGGAGGGAAACAACCCAGCAGCAGGACCGCTACCTCCGCCTTTGTGCAAGGAGGAGCAGGAGAAGCACTGCCAGAGCCCTGCAAAATGACCTCCAGCAGGCCACAAATGTGCATGTGTCTGCTCAAACGGTCAGAAACAGACTCCATGAGGGTGGTATGAGGGCCCGACGTCCACAGATGGGGTTTGTGCTTACAGCCCAACACCGTGCAGGACGTTTGGCATTTGCCAGAGAACACCAAGATTGGCAAATTCGCCACTGGCGCCCTGTGCTCTTCACAGATGAAAGCAGGTTCACACTGAGCACGTGACAGACGTGACAGAGTCTGGAGACGCCGTGGAGAACGTTCTGCTGCCTGCAACATCCTCCAGCATGACCGGTTTGGCGGTGGGTCAGTCATGGTGTGGGGTGGCATTTCTTTGGGGGGCCGCACAGCCCTCCATGTGCTCTCCAGAGGTAGCCTGACTGCCTTGTGAGACCATATGCTGGTGCGGTTGGCCCTGGGTTCCTCCTAATGCAAGACAATGCTAGACCTCATGCGGCTGGAGTGTGTCAGCAGTTCCTGCAAGAGGAAGGCATTGATGCTATGGACTGGCCCGCCCGTTCCCCAGACCTGAATCCAATTGAGCACATCTGGGACATCATGTCTCGCTCCATCCACCAACGCCACGTTGCCCCCAAGACTGTCCAGGAGTTGGCGGATGCTTTAGTCCAGGTCTGGGAGGAGATCCCTCAGGAGACCATCCACCACCTCATCAGGAGCATGCCCAGGCATTGTAGGGAGGTTATACAGGCACGTGGAGTCCACACACACTACTGAGCCTCATTTTGACTTGTTTTAAGGACATTACATCAAAGTTGGATCAGCCTGTAGTGTGGTTTTCCACTTTAATTTTGAGTGTGACTCCAAATCCATACCTCCATGGGTTGATAAATTGGATTTCCATTGATTATTTTTGTGTGATTTTGTTGTCAGCACATTCAACTATGTAAAGAAAAAAGTATTTCATAAGATTATTTCTTTCATTCAGATCTAGGATGTGTTGTTTAAGTGTTCCCTTTATTTTTTTGAGCAGTATATATATATATATATATATATATATATATATATATAGTACTGGTATATATATATATATATATATATATATATATATATATATATATATATATATATATATATAGTACTGGTATATATATATATATATATATACTATGTAGGGAATAGGGTGCGATATTTGGGATACAACCGTACTCTTTAGTGGCAAAGTGATGTAATTTACTGTTTGCCATTTCCTACTTCCTGTTTGACAGTCTGGAGAACAGTTCTCTGTGGTCGGCCATGCACATGAACCAATGGGCCAGCGTCTATGAAATATTAGATATAGGCAGTGTAAGGAAACTTACACACATGCGCACGCACACACAAAATTATTTTATCAACACACTAGATTAATAATCGGGGTGGCAGGTAGCCTAGTGGTTAGAGCGTTAGACTAGTGACCGAAAGGTTGCTAAATAGAATCCTCGAGTTAACGAGGTAAAAATCTGTCATTCTGCCCTGAACAAGGCAGGTTACCCACTGTTCCTAGGCCGTCATTGTAAATAAGAATTTGTTCTTAAACTGACTTGCCTAGTTAAATAAAGGTTAAATAAAAATAAATAATATTCTTTTCCTTTTTCTCTCCCCTTTCCATCTCCCAACCCATTCTCCATCTCTCTCTCTCTCTCTCTCTTTCTTTCTTTCTTTCTCTCTTTCTCTCTCTCTCTCTTTCTTTCTCTCTGAAGTGTTAATCGGTGGGGACTTTAACATTGCCTGGGGAAACCATGACTCTGATTGTTTAAAGGATTTTGCTCCATCTGCTCCATCTGTAAATACTCCACCCAATCTATCTACCTCATCCCCATATTGTTTTCAGTTACTTTTCTGGATATTATTGGATATTATTGGAGGTCATTTGGTACATAAAGGTGTTCCACAGGGATCAACAAGAGCACCTGTTTTTTTTTTGGATTTATAGAAATGCTATTGGTCAATCTGTTAAAAATAGTGATCTTCATTTGTATGCGGATGACACTATTATGTATGTCATTTCTCTGACTATGGATTTAGCGTTGTCAAGGTTACAGTCGGATGTTGCAGCTGTTCAGGAAGCCCTTACCAATTTAAAGCTTGTACTTCATACAGGAAAAACTAAACACATGCTGTTTTCAAAGTCTGGTCAAAATATCTCAGTCAGGTGACATCCTCACTCCTTGAATGGTTCTGTAATTGAACTAGTCCCTGCATACAAATACCTTGGTATTTAGATGGACAATGATCTATCATTTAAGAAACGGAAAGTGGGTTTCCTATATAGAAACAGAGCTTGTTTTTCTCTGGTTAGCAGGAAGCCAATCGTAGAATCAACTTTTCTACCTGTTCTTGACTATGGTGATACCATCTCCTGAAGTACAACTGACTCTTCTCTAAAATCTCTTGATTGTGTTTATCACAGCGCCCTTCATTTATTACATCTGACAGCTTTAATACTCATCACTGCATCCTTTACCAAGTTGTCTGGGACCTCTTTTAAAGACATGTAGATCAGCTCATTACTGTCTTTTTGTTTATAAAGCCCTACTCCACAAGCTGCCAACATACTTAACATCTTTGTTGAAATGTAGAGTTTCAGGACTTTGTTTGGATCATTTGGTGTCTCTGGGTCAATTTAGGAAATTGGTTAAGGATTTTTATAGTGATGAATGTGTTTGTTTTATTTGATCATAATGGCTAGCGTGTATATTGTCTGTTTAATGTGTATATTGTATGTTTAATGTGTATATTGTATATTTAGTGTGTATATTGTATGTTTAGTGTGTATATTGTATGTTTAATGTGTATATTGTATGTTTAATGTGTATATTGTATATTTAGTGTGTATATTGTATGTTTAATGTGTATATTGTATATTTAGTGTGTATATTGTATGTTTAATGTGTATATTGTATGTTTAATGTGTATATTGTATGTTTAATGTGTATATTGTATATTTAGTGTGTATATTGTATGTTTAGTGTGTTTATTGTATGTCTAGTGTGTATATTGAATGTTTAGTGTGTATATTGAATGTTTAGTGTGTATATTGTATGTTTAGTGTGTATATTGTATGTTTAGTGTGTATATTTTATGTTTAGTGTGTATATTTTATGTTTAGTGTGTATATTGTATGTTTAGTGTGTATATTGTATGTTTAGTGTGTATATTTTATGTTTAGTGTGTATATTGTATGTTTAGTGTGTATATTTGGTGTATTTTTTATATAATTGTGTGTGTGTTGATGAGACTGACTGTTGTTCCCAGGGCACTCTCTCTCCCTGTCAATCTCTCTCTCTCTCTCTCTCTCTCTCTCTCTCTCTCTCTTTTGCCCTCTCTCATTCAACTTCCCCTCACTCCTTTTAACCCCCCCTCTCTCTTTCTTTCTCTCTACTGCTCCCCCTCTCTCCCCCCAGACTGACAACATCACACCCTTCCAATGGGTAGTATGTCTCACCTCTGACCTTTCACCTCAGGGCAGTATGCAGGTTCTCACTAGATAGTCAATATCGGTTGTATCGTAAAATTTTATGCAAACAAAAATGTGCTATTTGGTCTTAAATATAAGCCTAGGTTTAGGCATAAAGTTAGGGTTAGGTTTAAAATCAGATTTTAAGAAGATAAATTGTAGAATTATGCAGGGTTTCTGACTTTGCAACTTGGCCAGATAGTGACGACCCAGTACTATATATATCTCAGAGTGGTGGTGTTGATCTAGGATCTGGTCACCCCTGTCCATGTAATCTTATAAATGTTGATCTAATAGTCAAAACTGATCCCAGAACAACACTCCTACTCTGGGATGCTTTATAAATACGGGCACTGACCTCCAACCTCATCATTGACCCCTCTGTTTATGACCGCTGAGCCCTAACCCCAGTCTCTAACCATAGCCCGAACTTGCAACATGCTCTAAATTGCTAGGTATAACTCGTCCTTAACCACAGATCTGGGATCAGCTTCTTTCTTCCTAAATCCGAACCTTGAATGGGAAATCCTCAGTTGAAACAATAACAAAGCGAAACCCCTCCACTGTTTTGGTAGAAAGCTGAGGGATGGGGCTGGAGAAATGTAACGACTCTCAATTTCATAGACAGAGGTATGGGTGCAAGGACTGAACATCCATGATAACAAAAGTATCATTTTAACCATGTTTTGAGGCGGTACACTGTTCGTTTATCTGTATTTTGTTTACAAACATTGGAGTAAAAAAAGCTTATATTTTGGGTTCTGATGGGGTACGACAGATGAACGAAGCTCATGAGGCATTTATAAGTTATATTTTTCAAGAATCAATTGGTACATATTTTACATATTTTTCAATTTATAAGTTAGAAAAATGGATGTAGCAACTGCAGATTGCCCCTTTAACCTCCATAGGGGAGAAATGAAAAATGAACTGCAGATTGCCCCTTTAACCACCATAGCGGAGAAATGAAAAATGAACTGCAGATTGCCCCTTTAACCTCCATAGGGGAGAAATGAAAAATGAACTGCAGATTGCCCCTTTAACCTCCATAGGGGAGGAATGAAAAATGAACTGCAGATTGCCCCTTAACCTCCATAGGGGAGAATTGAAAAAAATGAACTGCAGATTGCCCCTTTAACCTCCATAGGGGAGAATTGAAAAATGAACTGCAGATTGCCCCTTTAACCTCCATAGGGGAGAAATGAAAAATTAACTGCAGATTGCCCCTTTAACCACCATAGGGGAGAAATGCAAATCGGACCCAAAGTCAGTGTCTATAGTAGGGAGAGTAATCAGATAAAATATGACTTGATTTCTTTGTCCTATTTCTTTAGCTCTCAACTATTGTGTCTCTTGAAGAAATTGCAATGAAGATGGTGGTAAATTCCATGTCTTTCAGTCGTGTATTGTGTGTGTGTGTGTGTGTGTGTGTGTGTGCGTGTGTGTGTGCGTGTGTGTGTTGCTTCTTCTTCCCTCTTCTAGAACCAGTTGTGGTTCAGTCTGGGGGTTTGTCTGCTACTCTTCATCCCGTTAGTACTGTCAGCTAGACTGTCATCTTTCCACCAACGGATGAAGTACAAGACAGCCTACGACTACTACGAGTGAGATCTGTAGCGTTCAATAATAATACTCAATGTTCAATAATTATGATTGTGTGTGTGTGAGTGGAGAGAGAGAGAGTGTGTGTGTGTGTGTGTGTGTGTGTGTGTGTGTGTGTGTGTGTGTGTGTGTGTGTGTGTGTGTGTGTGTGTGTGTGTGTGTGTGTGTGTGTGTGTGTGTGTGAGTGTCTGTGTGTGTGAGTGGAGAGTGTGTGTTTGAACTAGATCTCATCATCTGGCGTCAGCCGAGGTGCCAGCTTTGTCCATGGAATTCCATCGTTGTCCACAATGACTAATATTCCTAGGGCAATGCTGATGGCTGCATCGCCCGGGACAGGAAACTAGCCCTTGTCATCATTGCGGGGTTGTTTGTCAAGTTATCCCCCACCAACTGTTCCTCAGCAGGGGAATCCGTCTACCTTGGTGTCCCCCTCTAGCCCCCCAACCACAGTCTGCGCCCCTCAGCCCCCCTCCCAATACAGGACTCCCCATCTTCCCTTCTCCTCCCCCGTCTCCCCAACCCTCTGCCTCCAACAATCTTTTCACCTTTTTCGACTTCTTCCGATTCTTTTGATGTGTGGACTGACTGGACTTATAGGCGACAGGTAGGTGGATGACGCCGACCCCCCAAACACACACATCTTCATATATCAGTAGATCAGATGGTCACATGATGCACTGAGGAAAGAACCAGAGGATCAATGAAATGACAGTTCTGAAATACAACATAAAAACTTTCTTGATGGTGCCATTTAGATTTTTCTTGTCTTTGATTTTTGAGGGGGAAAGATAGGAAGGATGGAAAGGTTGTGGTTGACCTATTGATAGAGTCCACGTCCCAAATGGCACCCTATTGCCTATATATAGTGCACTACTTTTGACCAGGACCCTGGTGGACTATGTGGGGAAAAGGGTGCATTTGGAACGCACACAGTGTGTGGACCTTTGTATTCCGTTAACTCATTTCCAAAAGATTCCGGAGTCTGTCTGTGACATTTCGAGCCAATGCCTGGATCTCTCACAGAGTTGCCAGAGAAAAGATTAAATGTCTTATTGTTATCTGATGACATTTGCGTTACATTTCAGCCAATGAGCCAAACAAAGGGATGTGAAGGGTGCACAGACCTTTACATTATTTAGACTGAACCTACCAGGCATTTAGACGTTAGAGAAGTTCAAATGTATTTATAAAACCCTTTATACATCAGCCGATGTCACAAAGTGCTATACAGAAACCCAGCCTAAAACCCCAAACAGCAAGCAATGCAGATGTAGAAGCACGGTGGCTAGGAAAAACTCCCATGAAAAGCAGGAACCTAGGAAGAAACCTAGAGAGGAACCAGGCTCTGAGGGGTGACCAGTTTTCTTCTGGCTGTGTGGGGTGGAGATTATAACAGTACATGGCCAAGATGTTCAAATGTTCATAGATGACCAGCAGGGTCAAATAATAATAATCACAGTGGTTGTAGAGGGTGCAACAGGTCAGTACCTCAGGAGTAAATGTCCCTTGGCTTTTCATAGCCAGGCATTCTGAGTTAGAGACAGCAGGTGCGGTAGAGAGAGAGTCTCAAAACAGCAGGTCTGGGACAAGGTAGCACGTCTGGGGAACAGGCAGAGACAGCAAGAGCGGTTCGTCACTCCAGTGCCTTTCCGTTCACCTTCACACCCCTGGGCCAGACTACACTCAATGACCTACTGCAAAGATGAGTCTTCAATAAAGACTTAAAGGTCGAGACCGAGTCTGCGTCTCTCACACGGATAGGCAGACCATTCCATAAAAATGGAGCTCTATAGGAGAAAGCCCTGCCTCCAGCTGTTTGCTGAGAAATTCTAGGGACAATAAGAAAGCCTGTGTCTTGTGACCGTAGTGTACGTGTAGGTATGTACAGCAGGACTAAATCGGAGAGATAGGTAGGAGCAAGCCTGTGAAATCCTTTGTAGGTTAGCAGTAAAATCGAAATCAGCCCTTGCCTTAATAGGAAGCCAGTGAAGAGAGGCTAGCACTGAAGTAATATGATCACATTTTTGGGTTCAAGTCAAGATTCTAGCAGCCGTGTTTAAATTCAAATTCAAATGTATTTACATAGCCCTTCTTACATGAGCTGATATCTCAAAGTGCTGTACAGAAACCCAGCCTAAAACCCCAAACAGCAAGCAATGCAGGTGTAGAAGCACGGTGGCTAGGAAAAACTCCCTAGAAAGGCCAAAACCTAGGAAGAAACCTAGAGAGGAACCAGGCTATGAGGGATGGCCAGTCCTCTTCTGGCTGTGCCGGGTGTAGATTATAACAGAACATGGCCAAGATGTTCAAATGTTCATAAATGACCAGCATGATAAAATAATAGTAATCACAGTGAACAGGTCAGGGTTCCATAGCCGCAGGCAGAACAGTTGAAACTGGAGCAGCAGCACGGCCAGGTGGACTAGTAACAACAAGGAGTCATCATGCCAGGTAGTCCTGAGGCATGGTCCTAGGATTCAGGTCCTCCGAGAGAAAGAAAGAGAGAGAGAAAGAGAGCATTAGAGAGAGCATACTTAAATTCACACAGGACACAGGATAAGACAGGAGAAATAACATTCCAAATATCTGAAACTTTTTGTCCAAAAATGATACAGAAAAGCTAATCCATGCTTTTGTCTTGTCTCGATTAGTTGACTGCAATGCTCTACTTTCCGGCCCCCCGACACATAAACTACTGCAGCATAAATAATGGAGGCTGAGACAAGAGCACTAAGTAACAAACAAACAAACAAACAAACTAAACGAACTAAACGCCCCCCCCCAACTAACTAACTAACTAACTAACTAACTAACTAACTAACTGAAGTTTATTTAGTGCTATTATCCGGGTAGCCAGAAAGTAGAGCATTGCAGTCAACTAATCTAGAAGTGACAAAAGCATGGATTAGCTTTTCTGCATCATTTTTGGACAAAACATTTCAGATATTTGTCTTCCCTGTGGCTCAGTTGGTAGAGCATGGTGTTTGCTACGCCAGCTTGGTGTGTGCAACGCCAGGGTTCTGGGTTTGATTCCCACGGGGGGCCAGTACAAAAAATAAATGTATGAAATGTATGCATTCACTACTGTAAGTTGCTCTGGATAAGAGTGTCTGCTAAATGACTAAAATGTAAATGTTACAAAGATGGAAAAAACTGTCATTGAAATACTCTTGATATGAACACTGTTTATAACCCTTCATGAGCACCAGTAATGGACAAATTCAAACTTTTGAAAAGATATATGAATGTAGCTAGATTAATTTTTGGCCATATAATGAAATCTATCTAGTTTATATAATTTATATATGATTTTTACAGTTTAAAACAATTTAAAAGTACACATAATCCCAGAGGATGACACATGAAAGAATAAAAAATACACGGATTTTCAATATATTTATATTCTTGTCCTCCTAGTAGTGAATTGAATGTATGCAGAAGATGGAGTGGATTGTAAATCAGTAATAGCTAGCTACAATATCTTCGATACACGACGACCAGTGACCACACAGGCGCTAGGACCATGCAGTCTCCAGACAGGCAAAGGAAGTCTCACTCACAGCTAGCTAGCTAGCAAGCTAACATTGGTATCTGTAGTTTCTGAGCGAACGGTATGGATTCATATAAATAATCGTTTGATTAAGGTAAGAATGTTTTTGATGAATAATGTATGACAACATATACATCTTGCTAGCTGTCCTCAAACGATGTTAGGTTGTACATCGACAAGGAAGCAGACATTGTAAGAAAAGCGCTAGCTAGCTATAGCTAGGTACTATAGACCCACAATGTAGCTATGCATGATGAGTAGGTAACAGCTTGTTGTCATTAACGCTAACATTTGCCAGTACTAGTTATCTGGCTGTATCCTGATTGTTCTCTTTGCGCAACAGGATACTACAACGTGGGCCTGCCCTGACTGAATATGCATTGATTGGGCAACTGCTGTGCTGTTGTGAAATGTTAGCTAGCTAGCTGTCGACTACGTTCCAATGGAATACATAGCTAGCTAGCGTTAGCGTGATATGTCAGTTTTATACAAAATATCCCCATAAAGCATATGATACGTAAGAACAGTTCACTGAATGCAATAGTCAAACCATAGGTAATTGTTTACAAGTGACTAGTAGTGGTTAGCCGAGTTGGTACCGTTAGCTAGCTAACATAGTAGCTAGCCAACCTACGTTGTTGCCAGTCACCGAAAAGTTCATATTCAAAAATTAAACAACTCTTTATTTAGTACAAGGCAACTCAGTTCATAAAGTGCAACTCAAACATTGGCCACTACGTATCATATGCTTTATGGGGATATATTGTATGAAACTGACATATCATGCTAACGCTAGCTAGCTATGTATTCCATTGGAACGTAGTCGACAGCTCGCTAACATTCCAAAACAACACAGCAGTTGCCCAATCAATGCATATTCAGTCAGGGTAGGCCCACGTTGTAGTATCCTGTTGCGCAAAGAGAACAATCAGGATACAGCCAGATAAGGACACGAATCACGATTAACTAGCTAACGTTAGCTTGTGCTGCATTCATTGTTTCTATTCTAGTAGCCTATTATAGTAGCTAGCATTATCACGTCACTTCTTGGGAACGACTGAGTGAACACATGTAGCTAAGAATGCTTTGTTGACAGTTCAGGCTACTTGATTTAGGCCTAGTTAACTTTTGTAGATTGTTCCCAGCTATTGCAATAGCGGGCATTCATTTATTTTGCAACCATACATTGATGACTAATCATATACAGTATATAAATGGGAAATAAGTGACACTTATCTAACCCCGTGTTAAAACTCGACCAGAACTGAAGGTTCTAAATGCCATACATTCTTGACAATAGAAGCACCTTCTACATTAACACTGTTGAATGCGGGTCCAAGCCAGTGTGGAATGCCTAAAACTGGTGTGTATGTATTGTCTGTCCTTTTTTGTTTTTCTGTGTGAATATTAGCTACATGCCTATTTGCGTCTGCTGTGTTTACATTTCTGTGCTTACTTATTTGTGTGTGTGTGTGTGTGTGTCCAGACCCAGCCATGTCTCAGCTGGAGAAGAAGGCGGGGCTTCTGAGAAGGACTTCCTCCTCTAAGAAACCCCTGAAGGAGAAGGTGGTGCTGATGTATGATGAGATCTTTGCGGTAAGATAGAGGGATGGATAGAGAGAAGAGGGAATGATGGACAAAGATAAAGAGAGAGAGAGAGGGGGGAGGGAGGGAGGGAGAGGGAATGATGGATAAAGATAAGGAGGGAGGGGGAGAGAGAGGGAGGGAGAGAAGAGGGAATGATGGATACAGATAAGAAGAGAGGGAGAGAAGAGGGAGGGAGGGAGGGAGAGAAGAGGAAAGGATGGATAAAGATAAGAAGAGAGGGATAGAAAGAGGGGGGAGAGAAAGGGGGGAGGATTGATGAAGATAAGCAGAGAGGGATGGACAGAGAGGGAGGTTTGTGCAGAGCTAAAGGGATGTGGTCAAGTGAAAGAGTAAGAGCATAGGGGAAGAAAGAGTGAGGGTCGGAACAGACAGATAGGAACAGAAATGAGGGTGGTGGACTTGCTCTCATATTTCGTTTCACCTCAAAAAGCACAAGAAAGAGAATTTCAACACCCACCATCTCAGATTGTCCTGAAATCATTTTCTGTACTTAGTAACGGATACGATTATCATTCCTGAAACATTATTTTGTTGAAATATAATTTTATCTCTGAGAAATTAAGATAATTGATTGCTCCCAAATTGGCCATTTTAATTGATAAGATTCAGATAATTTTCAATAAATATAGTACCCAACATCTGGTTTGGACCACACTTCTTCCTACCAATGAGTAAGACATGATGAATCCCCCCCATAATTGTAAAATGCCACCCACGGACCCCCCATGCCAATCCCACCCCAACAACCAGTATACAGTATCAGTTGCCTATGTTTGACAAATAGTATGAAACTGTGGCTTGGAGTATTGCTTCTCCATAGTATGTCATGTATTCCCTGTGAATCTGGTGATGTTTTTTTCCCCTGTTCAGAGAAATTTGTAATTGAAGTCGCTTGCATTATTTACAATGAAGTAGTGTGATAGTACCATGTTTTGACCACAAGATGTCGCTGTTGTTGCTATACCGCAGCACTATTTTATCAATTTTGCTGTTCTCTTGTGGTTTTTTTGCAACTTTGGGTAGAAAACCTTTGTGTGGTCACCCTCACAATTCAAGCCAGTCCTCCATGAAAGCAATTCAGTTTGTCTTAAGTTCTTATTGACTTGATTTAGTTAAATAAAATGAGCAACCTATTGCTTCAACCCAACTCTCCTTGAATAGTCCAATAAGTGGCCACTCTCTGAGGTTCTCATATGAAGACTTTTCCTACAAGCCCAAAACTTTGATGGAGAAATGAGCTACGGACTAAAATGTTGAGACAACCCTAAGAATATAATTAATTGCATGTTTTTCAATAAAATAATATGGAAACATGTCTATATGTTTTGTGATTAGTGACATTTTACCATTAAACCAAATACCATTACACAACACTATACAGTATGTGTTTGGGACATTTACCATTAAACCCAACCCAATACCATTACACAACACTATACAGTGTGTGTTTGGGACATTTACCATTAAACCCAACCCAATACCATTACACAACACTATACAGTGTGTGTTTGGGACATTTACCATTGAAGACCATTAGGGACATTTACCATTGAAGACCATTAGGGACATTTACCATTGAAGACCATTAGAGACCATAACATTGAAGACCATTAGAGACCATAACATTGAAGACCATTAGGGACCATAACATTGAAGACCATTAGAGACCATAACATTGAAGACCATTAGAGGCCATAACATTTTAGAGACCATAACATTGAAGACCATTAGAGACCGTAACATTTTAGAGACCATAACATTGAAGACCATTAGGGACCATAACATTGAAGACCATTAGAGACCATAACATTTTAGAGACCATAACATTGAAGACCATTAGAGACCATAACATTGAAACCATAACATTGAAACAATAAGAAACCATAACATTGAAACCATTAGAGACCATAACATTGAAGACTATTAGAGACCATAACATTGAAACAATAAGAAACCATAACATTGAAACCATTAGAGACCATAACATTGAAACAATAAGAAACCATAACATTGAAACTATTAGAGACCATAACATTGAAGACCATTAGAGACCATAACATTGAAACCATTAGAGACCATAACATTGAAGACTATTAGAGACCATAACATTGAAGACTATTAGAGACCATAACATTGAAGACTATTAGAGACCATAACATTGAAGACTATTAGAGACCATAACATTGAAGACCATTAGAGACCATAACATTGAAGACCATTAGAGACCATAACATTGAAACTATTAGAGACCATAACATTGAAACCATTAGAGACCATAACATTGAAGACCATTAGAGACCATAACATTGAAACCATTAGAGACCATAACATTGAAGACTATTAGAGACCATAACATTGAAACCATTAGAGACCATAACATTGAAGACTATAAGAGACCATAACATTGAAGACCATTAGAGACCATAACATTGAAGACTATTAGAGACCATAACATTGAAACCATTAGAGACCATAACATTGAAACCATTAGAGACCATAACATTGAAAACTATTAGAGACCATAACATTGAAGACTATTAGAGACCATAACATTGAAGACTATTAGAGACCATAACATTGAAGACCATTAGAGACCATAACATTGAAGACTATTAGAGACCATAACATTGAAACAATAAGAAACCATAACATTGAAACCATTAGAGACCATAACATTGAAGACCATTAGAGACCATAACATTGAAGACCATTAGAGACCATAACATTGAAGACCATTAGAGACCATAACATTGAAACCATTAGAGACCATAACATTGAAACAATAAGAAACCATAACATTGAAACCATTAGAGACCATAACATTGAAACCATTAGAGACCATAACATTGAAGACTATTAGAGACCATAACATTGAAACCATTAGAGACCATAACATTGAAGACTATAAGAGACCATAACATTGAAGACCATTAGAGACCATAACATTGAAGACTATTAGAGACCATAACATTGAAACCATTAGAGACCATAACATTGAAAACTATTAGAGACCATAACATTGAAGACCATTAGAGACCATAACATTGAAGACTATTAGAGACCATAACATTGAAACAATAAGAAACCATAACATTGAAACCATTAGAGACCATAACATTGAAGACCATTAGAGACCATAACATTGAAGACCATTAGAGACCATAACATTGAAACCATTAGAGACCATAACATTGAAGACTATTAGAGACCATAACATTGAAGACTATTAGAGACCATAACATTGAAACAATAAGAAACCATAACATTGAAACCATTAGAGACCATAACATTGAAGACCATTAGAGACCATAACATTGAAGACCATTAGAGACCATAACATTGAAGACCATTAGAGACCATAACATTGAAGACTATTAGAGACCATAACATTGAAGACTATTAGAGACCATAACATTGAAACAATAAGAAACCATAACATTGAAACCATTAGAGACCATAACATTGAAGACCATTAGAGACCATAACATTGAAGACCATTAGAGACCATAACATTGAAGACCATTAGAGACCATAACATTGAAGACCATTAGAGACCATAACATTGAAGACCATTAGAGACCATAACATTGAAGACCATTAGAGACCATAACATTGAAACCATTAGAGACCATAACATTGAAGACCATTAGAGACCATAACATTGAAGACCATTAGAGACCATAACATTGAAGACCATTAGAGACCATAACATTGAAGACCATTAGAGACCATAACATTGAAGACCATTAGAGACCATAACATTGAAGACCATTAGAGACTATAACATTGAAGACTATTAGAGACCATAACATTGAAGACCATTAGAGACCATAACAATGAAGACCATTAGAGACCATAACATTGAAGACTATTAGAGACCATAACATTGAAGACTATTAGAGACCATAACATTGAAGACCATTAGAGACCATAACATTGAAGACTATTAGAGACCATAACATTGAAGACCATTAGAGACCATAACATTGAAACCATTAGAGACCATAACAATGAAGACCATTAGAACTGCTGTAGCCTCATGGTGTGCTTGTTCACCAGGAAGGGTCTAGCAGTAACTAATCCAGACCTTTTTTGAAGGGAATAAACCGCACACAAAGGGCCTGTTTCCTGGACAAGGATTAAGTGTAAAAGAAGGAGAAACTGATTTTCTTTCATGGAGGACTGGCTTGAAACCATTTCAGAAACAAGCTGATATGGTGGGTGTCATGGCTGAGATGGTGGGTGTCATGGCTGAGATGGTGGGTGTCATGGCTGAGATGGTGGGTGTCATGGCTGAGATGGTGGGTGCCATGGCTGAGATGGTGGGTGCCATGGCTGAGATGGTGGGTGCCATGGCTGAGATGGTGGGTGCCATGGCTGAGATGGTGGGTGTCATGGCTGAGATGGTGGGTGTCATGGCTGAGATGGTGGGTGTCATGGCTGAGATGGTGGGTGTCATGGCTGAGATGCTGGGTGTCATGGCTGAGATGGTGGGTGTCATGGCTGAGATGGTGGGTGCCATGGCTGAGATGGTGGGTGCCATGGCTGAGATGGTGGGTGCCATGGCTGAGATGGTGGGTGTCATGGCTGACATGGAGCGACTCTCTCTATCCTCTCTCTTCAGAAAGAGGATCCAGCCAAGAACAACTCCCGTTTCTGGGATGAACTCTTCCTCATGAAGGTAAGAGAGAACAGCTGTTTACATGTGTTTACAAAATGACCCATTTGCATTTGTTTATAAAACTTTTAGCTGTCATTTGGGTTCTAAAAAGGGAATTGCTCTCTAAACATAACCTCACTTCTCTCCTTCTCTCCCTCCATTCCCCACCCTCCTTCTTTCTGTGACCTCCCAACCCTCTTCCCCCTCCCCTTTCTCTCCCAACCCTCTTCCCCCTCCCCTTTCTCTCCCAACCCGCTCCCCCCTCCCCTTTCTCTCCCAACCCTCTTCCCCCTCCCCTTTCTCTACCAACCCTCTTCCCCCTCCCCTTTCTCACCCAACCCTCTTCCCCCTCCCCTTTCTCTACCAACCCTCTTCCCCCTCCCCTTTCTCACCCAACCCTCTTCCCCCTCCCCTTTCTCTTCCAACCCTCTTCCCCCTCCCCTTTCTCTCCCAACCCTCTTCCCCCTCCCCTTTCTCACCCAACCCTCTTCCCCCTCCCCTTTCTCACCCAACCCTCTTCCCCCTCCCCTTTCTCACCCAACCCTCTTCCCCCTCCCCTTTCTCTCCCAACCCTCTTCCCCCTCCCCTTTCTCTCCCAACCCTCTTCCCCCTCCCCTTTCTCTCCCAACCCTCTTCCCCCTCCCCTTTCTCACCCAACCCTCTTCCCCCTCCCCTTTCTCACCCAACCCTCTTCCCCCTCCCCTTTCTCTCCCAACCCTCTTCCCCCTCCCCTTTCTCTCCCAACCCTCTACCCCCTCCCCTTTCTCTCCCAACCCTCTTCCCCCTCCCCTTTCTCTCCCAACCCTCTTCCCCCTCCCCTTTCTCTCCCAACCCTCTTCCCCCTCCCCTTTCTCTCCCAACCCTCTACCCCCTCCCCTTTCTCTCCCAACCCTCTTCCCCCTCCCCTTTCTCTCCCAACCCTCTCCCCCCTCCCCTTTCTCTCCCAACCCTCTTCCCCCTCCCCTTTCTCTCCCAACCCTCTTCCCCCTCCCCTTTCTCTCCCAACCCTCTTCCCCCTCCCCTTTCTCTCCCAACCCTCTTCCCCCTCCCCTTTCTCACCCAACCCTCTTCCCCCTCCCCTTTCTCACCCAACCCTCTTCCCTCTCCCCCTTTCTCTCCCAACCCTCTTCCCCCTCCCCTTTCTCACCCAACCCTCTTCCCCCTCCCCTTTCTCTCCCAACCCTCTTCCCCCTCCCCTTTCTCACCCAACCCTCTTCCCCCTCCCCTTTCTCTCCCAACCCTCTTCCCCCTCCCCTTTCTCACCCAACCCTCTCCCCCCTCCCCTTTCTCACCCAACCCTCTTCCCCCTCCCCTTTCTCACCCAACCCTCTTCCCCCTCCCCTTTCTCACCCAACCCTCTTCCCCCCTCCCCTTTCTCTACCAACCCTCCCTCTTCCCCCTCCCCTTTCTCTACCAACCCTCCCTCTTCCCCCACTCTCTCCCTCTTCCTCCCCCCTCTCTTGCTCAATCCTCCCTTTTTCCATCCACCCTTCCTCTACACTCTCACCCCCTGTACCCCCCCCCCCCCCAGGTGAATCTGGAGTACCTGGAGGCCAAGCTGGAGTCTCTGGATGGAGATGAGGTGATGAAGATTAAAGACAACATCAACAGTTTGTTCCACCACTGTGTTCAGGCCCTGGCAGAGGAGCACCAGATCAAAGTGGTCAACGCCCTGCAGGTAAGTGAGAGTGTGTGTGGGGGGAGGTGTGTGTGTGTGTGTGTGTGTGTGTGTGTGTGTGTGTGTTCCACCACTGTGATCAGACCCTGGCGGAGGAGCACCAAAGTGGTCAATGCTTTACAGGTTAGTGTGTCGTATGGAACTGACATGGATGAGCAAATACATGTTCTCATCCAAATCTACTGGATCCATGCTGTATTCTCTACACTGAGAATACCATCAGAACAGCCTCAATTCGTCAGGGATGGACTCTATTAGGTGTTGAAAGCGTTCCACAGGGATGCTGGTCCATGTTGACTCCAGTGCTTCCCACAGTTGTGTCCAGTTGGATGGATGTCCTTTGGGTGGTGGACCATTCCTGATACACATGGGAAACTGTTGCGTGTGAAAAACCCAGCAGTGTTGCAGTTCTTGACACAAACCGGTGCACCTGGCACCTACTACCATACCCCGTTCAAAGGCACTTAAATATGTTGTCTTGCCCATTCACCCTCTGAATGGCACACATACACAATCCATGTCTCAAGGCTTAGAAATCCATCTTTAACCTGTCTCCTCCTCCTTCATCTACACTGACTGAACTGTTTAACAAGTGACATCAATAAGGGGTCATAGCTTTCACCTGGATTCACCTGGTCAGTCTGCCATGGAAAGAGCAGGTGTTCCTAATGTTTTGTACACTCAGTGCAAATTGCATCGTGTGTAGACTGAGGTGGAACATAACATTGCACATCTGTTATGGTGCTGACGTGGCTATAGACAGGATGTATTGGTCCGTACATAGAACTGTTATGGTGCTGACGTGGCTATAGACAGGATGTATTGGTCTGTACATAGAACTGTTATGGTGCTGACGTGGCTATAGACAGGATGTATTGGTCCGTACATAGAACTGTTATGGTGCTGACGTGGCTATAGACAGGATGTATTGGTCTGTACATAGAACTGTTATGGTGCTGACGTGGCTATAGACAGGATGTATTGGTCCGTACATAGAACTGTTATGGTGCTGACGTGGCTATAGACAGGATGTATTGGTCCGTACATAGAACTGTTATGGTACTGACGTGGCTATAGACAGGATGTATTGGTCCGTACATAGAACTGTTATGGTGCTGATGTGGCTATAGAAAGGATGTATTGGTCTGTACATAGAACTGTTATGGTGCTGACGTGGCTATAGACAGGATGTATTGGTCCGTACATAGAACTGTTATGGTGCTGACGTGGCTATAGACAGGATGTATTGGTCCGTACATAGAACTGTTATGGTGCTGA
>NC_138302.1:18235000-18255000 GCF_965601325.2 Salmo salar
GGAGGGAGGCGGACAGAGAGGGTGAGGGAGGGAGGGAGGCGGACAGAGAGAGTGAGGGCGAGAAGCAGAGAGAGAGGGTGGGAGTGAGTGAGGGAGGCAGAGAGAGAGGTTGAGGGTGGGGGCAGAGAGAGAGGTTGAGGGTGGGGGCAGAGAGAGAGGGTGAGGGAGGGAGGTATAGAGAGAGAGGGTGAGGGAGGGAGGTATAGAGAGAGGGGGTGAGGGAGGTATAGAGAGGGGGTGAGGGAGGTATATAGAGAGGGGGTGAGGGAGGTATATAGAGAGGGGGTGAGGGAGGTATATAGAGAGAGGGTGAGGGGGGTATAGAGAGAGAGGGTGAGGGAGGTATAGAGAGGGGGTGAGGGGGTATAGAGAGGGGGTGAGGGGGGTATAGAGAGGGGGTGAGGGAGGTATAGAGAGGTGGTGAGGGAGGTATAGAGAGGTGGTGAGGGGGGTATAGAGAGGGGGTGAGGGAGGTATAGAGAGGGGGTGAGGGAGGTATAGAGAGGGGGTGAGGGAGGTATAGAGAGGGGGTGAGGGAGGTATAGTGAGGGGGTAATTCGTTCTTTTTCTGAAGTCAGTGTTTTAGTTCTATCAGGCGCCAGCAGCTCTGATGTCTGATAGTGTTGTATAGAATGACCTGACGCTGATTGGAGAGGAGAACAAATTGGGGGAATTGTCTTTGTTTTGGTTTCATCTGCTCAGCTTTCCTTGAAAGTCATGTTCTCTCTCCCTCTAATCCCGCTATCTCTCCGTCTGCCTCCTCTACCTCTCTTTCCCCTCCTCACTCATTTGCTCTGTCACCTGTCAATCAACAGAGTCACCCAGAGATTGACATCCCGACCACACCCATCACCCCTGTTCTGACCACTCCCACGACGCCGCTCGGCACAACCCCGCCCTCTATGGACAGTGAGTAACATGATTGGTCCTGTCTCTTATTCCATGAATGAATGAAATGTACAAATTAATTGTTGACTGAATGAGTGAATGAATGAATGAAATGAAACCTTTATTAGTAGTAATATTCACTAGTGTTTAAATTGACGTAGTTTTCTAGTTTGTATTTTTTCTCTTTCCTGTTTTGTGTTACTGGGGTAATTGTGGAAAATGGAACGGTTGGCCAGAGTCAACCAAGACCCCTTTAATTCCCTTCCCCCTTAAAACCAGTGGACATAGAAGGAAACATTTTAAGAAGCGTCTGAAACATTCTGTTTTAAAGAAATACGTTTCTCGTCATTGTTTTTGGCCGTCCATTTTTGATAACCCCTCCGTACACATTTACATTACATTTACATTTACGTCATTTAGCAGACGCTCTTATCCAGAGCGACTTACAAATTGGTGCATTCACCTTATGAGATCCAGTGGAACAACCACTTTACAATAGTGCATCTAAATCTTTTATTGGGGGGGGTTAGAAGGATTACTTTATCCTATCCCAGGTATTCCTTGAAGAGGTGGGGTTTCAGGTGTCTCCGGAAGGTGGTGATTGACTCCGCTGTCCTGGCGTCGTGAGGGAGCTTGTTCCACCATTGGGGTGCCAGAGCAGCGAACAGTTTTGACTGGGCTGAGCGGGAACTGTGCTTCCTCAGAGGTAGGGGGGCCAGCAGGCCAGAGGTGGATGAACGCAGTGCCCTTCTTTGGGTGTAGGGACTGATCAGAGCCTGAAGGTACGGAGGTGCCGTTCCCCTCACAGCTCCGAAGGCAAGCACCATGGTCTTGTAGCCGACGTACACGTACGCACACGCACACACAATCTGAACCTGTTCAGGTCACGTGCAGTGTAACTGTTAAAACATGCATGGTGGGTGTTTCTCGCTAAAAGCCATTTGCTGTATGAAATATTAACGGAACTGGCTTCAAATACAGATGAATCTTTCAGGTAGAGAACTATGTCACGACACACACACACACACACCCTTTTCCCCCTGTGGACCATGTGCTTGGCTGGCTCATGTTCATGATGTCATAACCAGTCGTCTTGGAACTGATCCAGTCAGCCAGGATTGGAGGGAAGGTGGGATGAGGACAAATCAAAATGGAGGGAGGAGAAGTTGTTGGCTCTTGTTTTATCTGCTAAACTAGCTTCTGAGGTGTGAGATCCAGCTGACTGTCTCGGATAGAGTCTTGACTAGCTAATAGTGGATCACGTCATAGCTTCTCTTCTTCTTGTCTCTACCGACAGTAACGTTCATTATTAGGTCGAGCGTTCAACATCCAAATAACATTCCATTAACGTTACTGTGAAGTTAAATGAACGTTGTTGAACTTAAATGGCCGTGTCTCTCTCCCTACCAGTGATGGATGTTGCAGTGGAGTGGTTGAGGGGTCTCTCCCGGGAGTTGTTGAGGGGTCTTTCCCTGGAGTTGTTGAGTTGTTGAGGGGTCTCTCCCTGGAGTTGTTGAGGGGTCTTTCCCTGGAGTTGTTGAGGGGTCTTT
The DNA here is from genome assembly GCF_965601325.2 of Salmo salar. Classification (NCBI taxonomy): domain Eukaryota; kingdom Metazoa; phylum Chordata; class Actinopteri; order Salmoniformes; family Salmonidae; genus Salmo; species Salmo salar. The sequence goes on from NC_138302.1 coordinate 18,237,439, forward strand.
CCCTGGAGTTGTTGAGGGGTCTCTCCCTTGAGTTGTTGTGGGGTTGAGGGGTCACTCCCTGGAGTTGTTGTGGGGTTGAGGGGTCACTCCCTGGAGTTGTTGAGGGGTCTCTCCCTTGAGTTGTTGTGGGGTTGAGGGGTCACTCCCTGGAGTTGTTGTGGGGTTGAGGGGTCACTCCCTGGAGTTGTTGTGGGGTTGAGGGGTCACTCCCTGGAGTTGTTGAGGGGTCTCTCCCTGGAGTTGTTGAGGGGTCTTTCCCTGGAGTTGTTGAGTTGTTGAGGGGTCTCTCCCTGGAGTTGTTGTGGGGTTGAGGGGTCACTCCCTGGAGTTGTGGGGTTGAGGGGTCACTCCCTGGAGTTGTTGAGGGGTTGAGGGGTCTCTCCCTGGAGTTGTTGAGGGGTCTCTCCCTGGAGTTGTTGAGGGGTCTCTCCCTGGAGTTGTTGAGGGGTTGAGGGGTCACTCCCTGGAGTTGTTGAGGGGTCTCTCCCTGGAGTTGTTGAGGGGTCTATCCCTGGAGTTGTTGTGGGGTTGAGGGGTCTCTCCCTGGAGTTGTTGAGGGGTCTCTCCCTGGAGTTGTTGAGGGGTCTATCCCTGGAGTTGTTGAGGGGTCTATCCCTGGAGTTGTTGAGGGGTCTATCCCTGGAGTTGTTGAGGGGTCTCTCCCTGGAGGTTGTGGGTGAGGCGTCTCTCCCTGGAGTTGTTGAGGGGTTGAGGGGTCTCTCTCTGTTAAAGGATCTGTGTTTTGTATTTCCACTATGAGGTTGGAATAATGCTGTGAAAATGTTAGAGAAAATGCCAATGCCCTTTTAGTGTAAGAGCTGTTTGAAAGGACTGCCTGAAATGTCAGCCTGTTTTGGTGGGGTGGAGTTTTGACCTTTCTGGTGACATCACCAGGCGGTAAATTAGTTAACTTCTATGGGCTAGCGTCCCACCTGCGGCTCACAATATCAACAGCCAGTGAAATAGCATGGCGCGAAATGCAAAAACCTCATAATTTCATTTTCTCAATCAATCAACTATTTTACACCATTTTAAAGATAAACTTCTCGTTAATCTAACCACATTGTCCAATTTCAAAAAGGCTTTACGGCGAAAGCATAAAATTAGATTATGTTAGGACATAAACTTCACAAGAAAAACCACACAGCCATTTTCCAAGCAAGGACATGCATCACAAAAACCAAAAATACAGCTAAAATATTCACTAACCTTTGATGATCTTCATCAGATGGCACTCATAGGACTTCATGTTACACAATACATGTATGTTTTGCTCGATAAAGTTCATATTTATATCCAAAAAACCCATTTTACATTGGCGCGTGATGTTCAGAAAATGTATTCCCACCAAAACTTTCGGTGAATGAGCACATCAATTTACAAAAATACTCATAAACGTTGATAAAATTTACAACAGTTATTGAAAGAATTATAGATATACTTCTCCTTAATGCAACTGCGGTGTCAGATTTTAAAATAGCTTTACTGAGAAAGCACATTTTTCAATATTCTGAGTACATAGCTCAACCATCAAAGCAAGCTATACAGATACTCGCCAAGTTCTGGGGTCAACTAAACTCAGAATTAGTATTATAAATATTCCCTTACCTTTGCTGATCTTCATCAGAATGCACTCCCAGGACTCCCACTTCCACAAGAAATATTATTGTTGTTCGAAATACTCCATATTTATGTCCAAATACCTCCGTTTTGTTCGCGCGTTCAGATCACTATCCAAAGGCATAACGCGCGAGCGTAAATCCAGACACGAAAAGTCAAATAGTTCCATTACCGTTCGTAGAAACATGTCAAACGTTGTTTACAATCAATCCTTAGGGTCTTTTTAACATAAAACGTTGATAATATTCCAACCGGACAATAGCGTACTCATTACAGAGGAAAAAGGAGCGGCGCGCCAAATGTACCCGCGCAGTAAACAACTCACTGGTCCCAGGCAGTCCACTCATTGACTGAGCTCGTATTTTCTGCCCAGTAACAGGAGAAGGATGAAACACGTTTCTAAAGGCTGTTGACACCCAATGGAAACCTTAGGAAGTGCAACGTGACCCCACAGACACTGTAGTTTTGATAGGGATTCATTTACATTACATTTTAGTCATTTAGCAGATGCTCTTATCCAGAGCGACTTACAGTAGTGAATGAAAACATTTCATTTCATGCATTTTTTATTTTTTTTGTACTGGCCCCCCGTGGGAATCAAACCCACAACCCTGGTGTTGCACACACCATGCTGGCGTTGCAAACACCATGCTCTACCAACTGAGCCACAGGGAAGCCAAAAGAAGAACTACAATTCTCAGATTTCCCACTTCCTGGTTGGATTTTTCTCATGTTTTTGCCAGCCATATGAGTTCTGTTATACTCACAGACATCATTCAAACAGTTTTAGAAACTTCAGAGTGTTTTCTATCCAAATCGACTAATAATATGCAAATATTTGACTCTGGGCCTGAGTATTAGGCAGTTTACTCTGGGCACGCTTTTCATCCAAAAATGAAAATACTGCCCCCTATACCTTAAAAGGTAATAGACCAATAAGAGAGTTCCGAACTTTTCTGCCGACAACGGCACATTTTCAGTTGTCCCCTCCCCACCCAGACCACTCCCAGACTGTCCTAGCTAAATCCTTGCTTCATGCCAAGAAGCTATTTTCGTTTGTTTTCAAATAAAACGGTGAAAAACAATCACAGTAAGGTACTTAGCTGTTACCCAACATTTCAACATAACATTAGTATAATGTTGAACCAACGTTGTGTCCTGCTTTCCAGTGATGAACTCTTCAGAACTTCCCCTGGATCCTAACCTTCAGACCAGTAACCTGCTCATCACCTTCCTCAAGTATTCCTCCATCGTCATGCAGGACACCAAAGGTTTCAATACACGGCTACCTCTCTCTCTCTACCACTCTCTATCTCTCGACCACCATCTCTCTCTATCTCTCTCTCTCTCTCTCTCTACCTCTCTCTACCTCTATTAGGGCTGACAACCTCATTCCACGGAGGATCTAGTGTCAGGTGGTTTTTGGTTAGACAACCAGGTGAGGGGAGTTCCTTATTAATTAGTGAGCTTAATTCATCAATCATAAAAAAAAAAAAAAGGATTCGAACCAGGGTCTGTAATGACGCCTCTCGCACTGAGATGCAGTGCTTTGGACCGCTGCGCCACTAAACAAGAAAATAATCAAGTCCAAGGGAGGAGTGAAAACCCACAGACACTCAGTCCTCTGTGGAATGAGTTAACACGTGATCTATATCTATCTATACCCTCTATCAAATACTCCTCCACAGTCACTCTCTATCCTCTATCACTTCACCAAATACTCCTCCACAGTCACTCTCTATCCTCTATCACTTCATCAAATACTCCTCCACAGTCACTCTCTATCCTCTATCACTTCACCAAATACTCCTCCACAGTCACTTTCTATCCTCTATCACTTCACCAAATACTCCTCCACAGTCACTCTCTATCCTCTATCACTTCATCAAATACTCCTCCACAGTCACTCTCTATCACTTCATCAAATACTCCTCCACAGTCACTCTCTCTATCTCTGTCTATTTATTCACTCTATCTCTATACCCTCTATCATGTACTTTCTTTCATTCCTTATTTTCTTGTTCAGTACTTCCCCCCCTTTCTTCTCCTCTCTTCCCCCACTTCTCTCAATCCTCTTCTCAAAATACCAGCTGTCAAGTTGTCCTCCCTCTCTCTCATTCCCCCTTCTTGCTACTTTGCCTCAATGTTTATCTATCTCCCTCATCTGTCCTTTCTCATCCTTCCTGTCTCCCCTCTCCTTATTCCAGATGAACGGTGCCAGATTCATTGTCTCTCTCTTTCTCTTTCTCCTCCTCTTTCTCTCTCTCTCTCTCTCTGCCTCTGTCTCTGTCCTCTCTCTGTCCTCTCTCTCTCTCTCTCGCTCTCTCTCTCGCTCTCTCTCTCCCCCCAGATGAACACAGACTCAACAGTGCCAGACTCTGTCTTATCATCCTCACCTGTATAACGGAGGTATGTACACCTGTGTGACGGAGGTATGTACACCTGTGTGACGGAGGTATGTACACCTGTGTGACGGAGGTATGTACACCTGTGTGACGGAGGTATGTACACCTGTGTGACGGAGGTATGTACACCTGTGTGACGGAGGTATGTACACCTGTGTGACGGAGGTATGTACACCTGTATAACGGAGGTATGTACACCTGTATGACGGAGGTATGTACACCTGTGTGACGGAGGTATGTACACCTGTGTGACGGAGGTATGTACACCTGTGTGACGGAGGTATGTACACCTGTGTGACGGAGGTATGTACACCTGTATAACGGGTGGGGGGTCTCAATCTCTCTGCTTCTCCATCCCTTTCGCTCTTATTGTCTCTCTCCTCTTTGATCTCTCTCTCTCTGTCTTTCTCTCTGTCCTATAGGACCAGTATGCTGATGTCTTTCTCTCTGTCCTATAGGACCAGTATGCTGATGCCTTTCTCTCTGTCCTATAGGACCAGTATGCTGATGTCTTTCTCTCTGTCCTATAGGACCAGTATGCTGATGTCTTTCTCTCTGTCCTATAGGACCAGTATGCTGATGTCTTTCTCTCTGTCCTATAGGACCAGTATGCTGATGTCTTTCTCTCTGTCCTATAGGACCAGTATGCTGATGTCTTTCTCTCTGTCCTATAGGACCAGTATGCTGATGTCTTTCTCTCTGTCCTATAGGACCAGTATGCTGATGTCTTTCTCTCTGTCCTATAGGACCAGTATGCTGATGTCTTTCTCTCTGTCCTATAGGACCAGTATGCTGATGTCTTTCTCTCTGTCCTATAGGACCAGTATGCTGATGTCTTTCTCTCTGTCCTATAGGACCAGTATGCTGATGCCTTTCTCCATGACGACAACATGAACTTCAGAGTCAATCTACATAGAATGGTAAGAGTGTGTGTGTGTGTGTGTGTGTGTGTGTGTGTGTGTGTGTGTGTGTGTGTGTGTGTGTGTGTGTGTGTTCAACCTCTGCTCTGTGTATACAGCCCATGAGACACAGGAAAAAGGCAGCAGAGAAGAACGTCCCGTCCAGACCACTGGTGTGTGCTGTTCTAGGTAGGTGGAACCATTCATGGTATAGTCTATAGTCACTATTGTAGCTGTGGGTCAGAGCATTAAGAGCTTCATATACATTTCAATTGTACAGTAAAGGCTCTCTGTCTCTCTCTCTCTGTCTATCTCTCGCTCTCTTTCTCCCTGTCTGTCTCTCTCTGTCTCTGTCCCCCTCTGTCTGTCTGTCCCCCTCTGTCTGTCTGTCTGTCTGTCTGTCTGTCTGTCTGTCTGTCTGTCTGTCTGTCTGTCTGTCTGTCTCTCTCTCTGTCTCTGTCTCTCTCTGTCTCTCTGTCTCTCTCTCTGTCTCTCTCAATTCAATTTGCTTTATTGGCATGACGTAACAATGTACATATTGCCAAAGCTTATTTTGGATATTTACAATATAAAAATAATAAAAATGAGAATCAAAATTGTCAACGGGACAACAGTAACAACAATAACCAAGGGTCAAAATAACCACACATTCAACAATAACAATAAGCATACAGTAGAGGACATGTGCAGGTTGATTGGTCTGTCAGACACTGTCCCTCATCTTATGACAGGCAGCAATGTAGTGCGCTGCCAACCCACAGCTCTCTGCATCCTCCCCCAACAGGACGGGTAGCCTACTCTCATCAGAGAGGTCTTTGAAACCTTAATCTCTCTCTCTCACTCCCCAGACCTGATGGTTGAGTTTATCGTAACTCATATGATGAAGGACTTTCCTATGGATCTCTACATGTAAGATGGCTGCCCTGTGTCTCACACTTTACAATCAACCAAATATGTTACTACACTACCCAGATGCACACATTACAAATGTGTTTAATCATGATACGTGTGTGTGTGTGTGTGTGTGTGTGTGTGTGTGTGTGTGTGTGTGTGTGTGTGTGATATGGTGTGTGTGTGTGTATATGGTGTGTGTGTGTGTGTATATATGGTGTGTGTGTGTGTCTGTGTGTGTATATATGGTGTGTGTGTGTATATATGGTGTGTATATATGGTGCGTATATATGGTGCGTGTGTGTGTGTGTATATATGGTGTGTGTGTATATATGATATGTGTGTGTGTGTATATGGTGTGTGTGTGTGTATATATGGTGTGTGTGTGTGTGTGTGTGTGTGTGTGTATATATATGGTGTGTGTATATATGGTGTGTGTGTGTGTGTGTGTATATATGGTGTGTGTGTATATATGGTGCGTGTGTGTGTGTATATATGGTGTGTGTGTATATATATGGTGTGTGTATATATGGTGCGTGTGTGTGTGTATATATGGTGTGTGTGTGTATATATGGTGTGTATATATGGTGCGTGTGTGTGTCTGTATATATGGTGTGTGTGTATATATGGTGTGTGTGTGTGTGTATGGTGTGTGTCCACCAGGCGTTGTGTACAGGTGATCCACAAGCTGATCTGCTACCAGAAGAAATGCAGAATCAGGTTACACTATACCTGGAGAGAACTGTGGTCAGGTAGGAACACACACACACACACACACACACACACACACACACACACACACACACACACACACACACACACACACACAGCAGTTAGGAAAATGTGGCGCCGGACATTTGACAGGCAGCATGTACATTTTCCGGGTATTTGAGAAATGTACCGGACCCATCTGCATCGGGTGTGTGACATGATCAGGGCGCTCACCACGGTGCTCACCACGGTGCTCACCACGGTGCTCACCACAGTGCTCAGCACGGTGCTCAGCAGGACAGAAATCACATTTAAATATGGTCATTCACATCAACAGAACATGTTGGGGATGCAATGACGGGCTCTTCTTACTGAACGTTGATGCACACTTTGAAGATGTTAGAATAACTGTCCACATTTACTTTCCCTCAACCAACAAGACGAGTCACAAACAACAACATCACTAGCCTGTCAGTCTACTATCCCCCATAGTAGAAACCTATTCTATTGGTCAGCTTGTGGAGAGAGAAATAGTCTAAACCAAACAGACTCTGGGACAGTTATGGGAAGATGGATCCCAAATTCATTCAACCAGTAGGACCAGGCTATGTTAAAATACAACTTAAAAAGCAATGAGGCTGATGCAACAGATCAGAACGTTTTAGTTTAAAATGTTAATTAACTATTATTTCTTGACATTATAAGTGCAGTAGGCAGTAGGCAGTAGGCAGGAGGCAGGAGGCAGGAGGCAGGAGGCAGGAGGCAGGAGGCAGGAGGCAGTAGGCAGGAGGCAGGAGGCAGTAGGCAGGAGGCAGTAGGCAGTAGGCAGGAGGCAGTAGCCAGGAGGCAGTAGCCAGGAGGCAGTAGCCAGGAGGCAGTAGCCAGGAGGCAGAAGGCAGAAGGCAGTAGCCAGGAGGCAGAAGGCAGTAGCCAGGAGGCAGGAGGCAGGAGGCAGGAGGCAGGAGGCAGGAGGCAGTAGGCTGTAGGCTGTAGACTGTAGACTGTAGACTGTAGACTGTAGACTGTAGACTGTAGACTGTAGGCAGGAGACAGTAGACAGTAGACAGTAGGCAGTAGGCAGTAGGCAGAAGGCAGTAGCCAGGAGGCAGAAGGCAGTAGCCAGTAGACTATGTGTGAATGTTGGTTCCATAATGAAATGAACTGGAGGGAAACTCCGTTTCATGTGACAGAGATGAAAATAGCTGGTAGAAATGTAGGAGGAGACATCTGATATACAACAACGAGCAGGGTTGATAATACGACTAGGACTGTGTCTTTAGTTATGGACAATCAGAGAAAGTTGATGTAGAAGATTTACCTACGGATATGGTCTGATTTTAGGCTACTTTGAAGCAAGGTAAGACATGCTTTATAATATGCAGTGAAACGTTCAGGTTTCAGTCAGTGAAGTATGTTTTCGAAATACCTTCTGCCTCCATCTCATTGCGAAGTGGTGTGTGACGCTGTGATGAAGGCTTCCTTTCGTTGCCTGTTCATTTTGCTGTTTGAGGAGCTGCAGCAGCAGCAGCTCTCACGCTGTCCGACACATTTTACTCTCAAAGGATCTGTAGGCTGTACGCGCGTGATAAATAACATGCATTACCAATATACTGTACACGTGACAATTTAAGTCCACTAAATTATGCAAATGAACCAATAGACCAATAAGAATGGCCGGTCAAATGTATTTCCATCAATGACCAGGCTGAAAATAATTATTCATCAATGGGATGTCTTCTTCTTCTCCCCGACAGTTCGCCTGAAGCAATTTTATTTATCGTTAAAAAATCTGTCAAAAGCCGTCTATTACCGACTAACGGGAACCCTGACACACACACACACACACACACACACACACACACACACACACACACACACTTAAACATATTCAGAACACACACACACACTTAAACACATTCAGAACACACACACACACTTAAACACATTCAGAACACACACACACTTAAACACATTCAGAACACACACACACACACACGCAATTGATTGTCAGTGATGAGCAGAGAACAACACATGAATAATGTAAACCTTTGATCTCACGTTGTCTCTGCTGCTGTGATCAAACCAGTGTATGAAACATGAAACAGTTTGGGCCGTGTGTGTGTGTGTGTGTGTGTGTGTGTGTGTGTGTGTGTGTGTGTGTGTGTGTGTGTGTGAGACCGTGGGGGTTTTGTCTGAGTGTATGTTTTGAGCATGCACGTGTTTGTCCCCCACCACTGTCCCATCTCTAATCTTCCTCTGTCTCTGTGTGAATGTCTCTCCCGCGCCATGAATTATGCCTGTGTGTGTGTGTGTGTGTGTATATATGTGTGTCCATGAATTATGCCTGTGTGTGTGTGTGTATATATGTGTGTCCATGAATTATGCCTGTGTGTGTGTGTGTGTATATATGTGTGTCCATGAATTATGCCTGTGTGTGTGTGTGTCCATGAATTATGCCTGTGTGTGTGTGTCCATGAATTATGCCTGCGGCTGGTGCGCATGTGTGTGTGTCAGTCAGTCAGTGTGTGTGTGAATGTCTCTCTCCATGAATTATGCCTGCAGCTGGTGTGTGTGTGTGTGTGTGTGTGTGTGTGTGTGTGTGTGTGTGTGTGTGTGAATGTCTCCATGAATGATGCCTTAATAAAAGCACTGCTTTATAAATGTATTAATGTCCTCAGCTCTGCAGCTTCCAGTACTAACAGTATCCTCAGCTCTGCAGCTTCCTGTACTAACAGTATCCTCAGCTCTGCAGCTTCCTGTACCTACAGTATCCTCAGCTCTGCAGCTTCCTGTACTAACAGTATCCTCAGCTCTGCAGCTTCCTGTACTAACAGTATCCTCAGCTCTGCAGCTTCCTGTACCTACAGTATCCTCAGCTCTGCAGCTTCCTGAACTAACAGTATCCTCAGCTCTGCAGCTTCCTGTACTAACAGTATCCTCAGCTCTGCAGCTTCCTGTACTAACAGTATCCTCAGCTCTGCAGCTTCCTGTACTAACAGTATCCTCAGCTCTGCAGCTTCCTGTACTAACAGTATCCTCAGCTCTGCAGCTTCCTGTACTAACAGTATCCTCAGCTCTGCAGCTTCCTGTACTAACAGTATATTTTCTGCTCAGACCCTCAGCACACTAACAGTGTTGTTACTCTCTCTTCTCTTCCACCTCCTCTGTTTCCATTGTCTCACATACTAATGAGTCTGGCAGAGGGTCTGAACAGTTACAATGTACTTCTGTTTGTCCTTCCATTCAGAGATCGAAGTGTATTAGAATAATATTGTGGGTTTCTCCTGTCTGTTTCAGTGGTTGTGTTGTATTGTAGTGTAATAATATTGTGGGTTTCTCCTGTCTGTTTCAGTGGTTGTGTTGTATTGAAGTGTATTAGAATAATATTGTGGGTTTCTCCTGTCTGTTTCAGTGGTTGTGTTGTATTGTAGTGTATTAGAATAATATTGTGGGTTTCTCCTGTCTGTTTCAGTGGTTGTGTTGTATTGTAGTGTAATAATATTGTGGGTTTCTCCTGTCTGTTTCAGTGGTTGTGTTGTATTGAAGTGTATTAGAATAATATTGTGGGTTTCTCCTGTCTGTTTCAGTGGTTGTGTTGTATTGTAGTGTAATAATATTGTGGGTTTCTCCTGTCTGTTTCAGTGGTTGTGTTGTATTGAAGTGTAATAATATTGTGGGTTTCTCCTGTCTGTTTCAGTGGTTGTGTTGTATTGTAGTGTAATAATATTGTGGGTTTCTCCTGTCTGTTTCAGTGGTTGTGTTGTATTGTAGTGTAATAATATTGTGGGTTTCTCCTGTCTGTTTCAGTGGTTGTGTTGTATTGAAGTGTATTAGAATAATATTGTGGGTTTCTCCTGTCTGTTTCAGTGGTTGTGTTGTATTGTAGTGTAATAATATTGTGGGTTTCTCCTGTCTGTTTCAGTGGTTGTGTTGTATTGTAGTGTAATAATATTGTGGGTTTCTCCTGTCTGTTTCAGTGGTTGTGTTGTATTGAAGTGTATTAGAATAATATTGTGGGTTTCTCCTGTCTGTTTCAGTGGTTGTGTTGTATTGAAGTGTAATAATATTGTGGGTTTCTCCTGTCTGTTTCAGTGGTTGTGTTGTATTGTAGTGTAATAATATTGTGGGTTTCTCCTGTCTGTTTCAGTGGTTGTGTTGTATTGAAGTGTAATAATATTGTGGGTTTCTCCTGTCTGTTTCAGTGGTTGTGTTGTATTGTAGTGTAATAATATTGTGGGTTTCTCCTGTCTGTTTCAGTGGTTGTGTTGTATTGAAGTGTAATAATATTGTGGGTTTCTCCTGTCTGTTTCAGTGGTTGTGTTGTATTGAAGTGTATTAGAATAATATTGTGGGTTTCTCCTGTCTGTTTCAGTGGTTGTGTTGTATTGAAGTGTAATAATATTGTGGGTTTCTCCTGTCTGTTTCAGTGGTTGTGTTGTATTGTAGTGTATTAGAATAATATTGTGGGTTTCTCCTGTCTGTTTCAGTGGTTGTGTTGTATTGTAGTGTAATAATATTGTGGGTTTCTCCTGTCTGTTTCAGTGGTTGTGTTGTATTGAAGTGTAATAATATTGTGGGTTTCTCCTGTTTCAGTAGTTGTGTTGTATTGAAGTGTATTAGAATAATATTGTGGGTTTCTCCTGTCTGTTTCAGTGGTTGTGTTGTATTGAAGTGTAATAATATTGTGGGTTTCTCCTGTCTGTTTCAGTGGTTGTGTTGTAGTGTATTAGAATAATATTGTGGGTTTCTCCTGTCTGTTTCAGTGGTTGTGTTGTATTGAAGTGTAATAATATTGTGGGTTTCTCCTGTCTGTTTCAGTGGTTGTGTTGTATTGAAGTGTAATAATATTGTGGGTTTCTCCTGTCTGTTTCAGTGGTTGTAATGTATTATAATAATATTGTGGGTTTCTCCTGTCTGTTTCAGTGGTTGTGTTGTATTGTAGTGTATTAGAATAATATTGTGGGTTTCTCCTGTCTGTTTCAGTGGTTGTGTTGTATTGAAGTGTATTAGAATAATATTGTGGGTTTCTCCTGTCTGTTTCAGTGGTTGTGTTGTATTGTAGTGTATTAGAATAATGTTGTGGGTTTCTCCTGTCTGTTTCAGTAGTTGTAATGTATTAGAATAATATTGTGGGTTTCTCCTGTCTGTTTCAGTGGTTGTGTTGTATTGTAGTGTATTATAATAATATTGTGGGTTTCTCCTGTCTGTTTCAGTGGTTGTAATGTATTATAATAATATTGTGGGTTTCTCCTGTCTGTTTCAGTGGTTGTATTGTAGTGTATTAGAATAATATTGTGGGTTTCTCCTGTCTGTTTCAGTGGTTGTGTTGTATTGAAGTGTAATAATATTGTGGGTTTCTCCTGTCTGTTTCAGTGGTTGTGTTGTATTGAAGTGTAATAATATTGTGGGTTTCTCCTGTCTGTTTCAGTGGTTGTGTTGTATTGCAGTGTATTAGAATAATATTGTGGGTTTCTCCTGTCTGTTTCAGTGGTTGTGTTGTATTGAAGTGTAATAATATTGTGGGTTTCTCCTGTCTGTTTCAGTGGTTGTGTTGTATTGAAGTGTAATAATATTGTGGGTTTCTCCTGTCTGTTTCAGTGGTTGTGTTGTATTGAAGTGTAATAATATTGTGGGTTTCTCCTGTCTGTTTCAGTGGTTGTGTTGTATTGAAGTGTAATAATATTGTGGGTTTCTCCTGTCTGTTTCAGTGGTTGTGTTGTATTGAAGTGTAATAATATTGTGGGTTTCTCCTGTCTGTTTCAGTGGTTGTGTTGTATTGAAGTGTAATAATATTGTGGGTTTCTCCTGTCTGTTTCAGTGGTTGTGTTGTATTGAAGTGTAATAATATTGTGGGTTTCTCCTGTCTGTTTCAGTGGTTGTGTTGTATTGAAGTGTAATAATATTGTGGGTTTCTCCTGTCTGTTTCAGTGGTTGTGTTGTATTGAAGTGTAATAATATTGTGGGTTTCTCCTGTCTGTTTCAGTGGTTGTGTTGTATTGAAGTGTAATAATATTGTGGGTTTCTCCTGTCTGTTTCAGTGGTTGTGTTGTATTGAAGTGTAATAATATTGTGGGTTTCTCCTGTCTGTTTCAGTGGTTGTGTTGTATTGTAGTGTAATAATATTGTGGGTTTCTCCTGTCTGTTTCAGTGGTTGTGTTGTATTGAAGTGTAATAATATTGTGGGTTTCTCCTGTCTGTTTCAGTGGTTGTGTTGTATTGTAGTGTAATAATATTGTGGGTTTCTCCTGTCTGTTTCAGTGGTTGTGTTGTATTGAAGTGTAATAATATTGTGGGTTTCTCCTGTCTGTTTCAGTGGTTGTGTTGTATTGTAGTGTAATAATATTGTGGGTTTCTCCTGTCTGTTTCAGTGGTTGTGTTGTATTGAAGTGTAATAATATTGTGGGTTTCTCCTGTCTGTTTCAGTGGTTGTGTTGTATTGAAGTGTATTAGAATAATATTGTGGGTTTCTCCTGTCTGTTTCAGTGGTTGTGTTGTATTGAAGTGTATTAGAATAATATTGTGGGTTTCTCCTGTCTGTTTCAGTGGTTGTGTTGTATTGAAGTGTAATAATATTGTGGGTTTCTCCTGTCTGTTTCAGTGGTTGTGTTGTATTGTAGTGTAATAATATTGTGGGTTTCTCCTGTCTGTTTCAGTGGTTGTGTTGTATTGAAGTGTAATAATATTGTGGGTTTCTCCTGTCTGTTTCAGTGGTTGTGTTGTATTGTAGTGTAATAATATTGTGGGTTTCTCCTGTCTGTTTCAGTGGTTGTGTTGTATTGAAGTGTAATAATATTGTGGGTTTCTCCTGTCTGTTTCAGTGGTTGTGTTGTATTGAAGTGTATTAGAATAATATTGTGGGTTTCTCCTGTCTGTTTCAGTGGTTGTGTTGTATTGAAGTGTAATAATATTGTGGGTTTCTCCTGTCTGTTTCAGTGGTTGTGTTGTATTGTAGTGTATTAGAATAATATTGTGGGTTTCTCCTGTCTGTTTCAGTGGTTGTGTTGTATTGTAGTGTAATAATATTGTGGGTTTCTCCTGTCTGTTTCAGTGGTTGTGTTGTATTGAAGTGTAATAATATTGTGGGTTTCTCCTGTTTCAGTGGTTGTGTTGTATTGAAGTGTATTAGAATAATATTGTGGGTTTCTCCTGTCTGTTTCAGTGGTTGTGTTGTATTGAAGTGTAATAATATTGTGGGTTTCTCCTGTCTGTTTCAGTGGTTGTGTTGTATTGAAGTGTAATAATATTGTGGGTTTCTCCTGTCTGTTTCAGTGGTTGTGTTGTATTGAAGTGTAATAATATTGTGGGTTTCTCCTGTCTGTTTCAGTGGTTGTGTTGTATTGAAGTGTAATAATATTGTGGGTTTCTCCTGTCTGTTTCAGTGGTTGTAATGTATTATAATAATATTGTGGGTTTCTCCTGTCTGTTTCAGTGGTTGTGTTGTATTGTAGTGTATTAGAATATTATTGTGGGTTTCTCCTGTCTGTTTCAGTGGTTGTGTTGTATTGAAGTGTATTAGAATAATATTGTGGGTTTCTCCTGTCTGTTTCAGTGGTTGTGTTGTATTGAAGTGTAATAATATTGTGGGTTTCTCCTGTCTGTTTCAGTGGTTGTGTTGTATTGAAGTGTAATAATATTGTGGGTTTCTCCTGTCTGTTTCAGTGGTTGTGTTGTATTGAAGTGTAATAATATTGTGGGTTTCTCCTGTCTGTTTCAGTGGTTGTGTTGTATTGTAGTGTAATAATATTGTGGGTTTCTCCTGTCTGTTTCAGTGGTTGTGTTGTATTGAAGTGTAATAATATTGTGGGTTTCTCCTGTCTGTTTCAGTGGTTGTGTTGTATTGTAGTGTAATAATATTGTGGGTTTCTCCTGTCTGTTTCAGTGGTTGTGTTGTATTGAAGTGTAATAATATTGTGGGTTTCTCCTGTCTGTTTCAGTGGTTGTGTTGTATTGAAGTGTAATAATATTGTGGGTTTCTCCTGTCTGTTTCAGTGGTTGTGTTGTATTGTAGTGTATTAGAATAATATTGTGGGTTTCTCCTGTCTGTTTCAGTGGTTGTGTTGTATTGTAGTGTAATAATATTGTGGGTTTCTCCTGTCTTTTTCAGTGGTTGTGTTGTATTGAAGTGTAATAATATTGTGGGTTTCTCCTGTCTGTTTCAGTGGTTGTGTTGTATTGTAGTGTAATAATATTGTGGGTTTCTCCTGTCTGTTTTAGTGTTAGTGTTGTATTGAAGTGTAATAATATTGTGGGTTTCTCCTGTCTGTTTCAGTGGTTGTATTGTAGTGTATTAGAATAATATTGTGGGTTTCTCCTGTCTGTTTCAGTGGTTGTGTTGTATTGTAGTGTAATAATATTGTGGGTTTCTCCTGTCTGTTTCAGTGGTTGTGTTGTATTGAAGTGTAATAATATTGTGGTTTTCTCCTGTCTGTTTCAGTGGTTGTGTTGTATTGTAGTGTAATAATATTGTGGGTTTCTCCTGTCTGTTTCAGTGGTTGTGTTGTATTGAAGTGTATTAGAATAATATTGTGGGTTTCTCCTGTCTGTTTCAGTGGTTGTGTTGTATTGAAGTGTATTAGAATAATATTGTGGGTTTCTCCTGTCTGTTTCAGTGGTTGTGTTGTATTGTAGTGTAATAATATTGTGGGTTTCTCCTGTCTGTTTCAGTGGTTGTATTGTAGTGTATTAGAATAATATTGTGGGTTTCTCCTGTCTGTTTCAGTGGTTGTATTGTATTGAAGTGTAATAATATTGTGGGTTTCTCCTGTTTGTTTCAGTGGTTGTGTTGTATTGAAGTGTATTAGAATAATATTGTGGGTTTCTCCTGTCTGTTTCAGTGGTTGTGTTGTATTGAAGTGTAATAATATTGTGGGTTTCTCCTGTCTGTTTCAGTGTTAGTGTTGTATTGAAGTGTAATAATATTGTGGGTTTCTCCTGTCTGTTTCAGTGGTTGTGTTGTATTGAAGTGTAATAATATTGTGGGTTTCTCCTGTCTGTTTCAGTGGTTGTGTTGTATTGAAGTGTATTAGAATAATATTGTGGGTTTCTCCTGTCTGTTTCAGTGGTTGTGTTGTATTGAAGTGTATTAGAATAATATTGTGGGTTTCTCCTGTCTGTTTCAGTGGTTGTGTTGTATTGAAGTGTAATAATATTGTGGGTTTCTCCTGTTTGTTTCAGTGGTTGTGTTGTATTGAAGTGTATTAGAATAATATTGTGGGTTTCTCCTGTCTGTTTCAGTGGTTGTGTTGTATTGTAGTGTAATAATATTGTGGGTTTCTCCTGTCTGTTTCAGTGGTTGTGTTGTATTGCAGTGTATTAGAATAATATTGTGGGTTTCTCCTGTCTGTTTCAGTGGTTGTGTTGTATTGAAGTGTAATAATATTGTGGGTTTCTCCTGTCTGTTTCAGTGGTTGTGTTGTGTTGTAGTGTAATAATATTGTGGGTTTCTCCTGTCTGTTTCAGTGGTTGTGTTGTGTTGTAGTGTAATAATATTGTGGGTTTCTCCTGTCTGTTTCAGTGGTTGTGTTGTATTGTAGTGTAATAATATTGTGGGTTTCTCCTGTCTGTTTCAGTGGTTGTGTTGTATTGAAGTGTAATAATATTGTGGGTTTCTCCTGTCTGTTTCAGTGGTTGTGTTGTAGTGTATTAGAATAATATTGTGGGTTTCTCCTGTCTGTTTCAGTGGTTGTGTTGTATTGAAGTGTAATAATATTGTGGGTTTCTCCTGTCTGTTTCAGTGGTTGTGTTGTAGTGTATTAGAATAATATTGTGGGTTTCTTTGCCTTCTCTTTTTCCACCAGCTCTGATCAACCTGTTGAAATTCCTGCTGTCCAATGAGACCGTTCTGTTGGCCAAGCACAACATCTTCCACCTGGCTCTACTGGTGAGAACACGCACATCTACTAATACCTATCCCTAGACCCTAGCTCCTAGACCCTAGCTCCTAACCCCTAGCTCCTAACCCCCTGACCCTAACCCCTAGCTCCTAACCCCTAGACCCTGACCTTAACCCCTAGCTCCTAACCCCTAGACACTAACTCCCAAGCCCCTAACCCCTAGACCCTAATCCATAGACCCCTAGATCTTAACCCCTAGCTCCTAAACCCTAGACCTTAACCCAAAAACATTTTTGACGGTTTTTGATGAACAAATTGGTCCAAATATATATGTGGCCCTCGGCTGAAAACTTTTCCTTCCCTAGCCTCTAACACTAGACTGTTCTGTTGGCCTCTAACACTAGACTGTTCTGTTGGCCTCTAACACTAGACTGTTCTGTTGGCCCCTAGCCTCTAACACTAGACTGTTCTTAGCCTCTAACACTAGACTGTTCTTTTGGCCCCTAGCCTCTAACACTAGACTGTTCTGTTGGCACCTAGCCTCTAACACTAACACTAGACTGTTCTGTTGGCCCCTGGTCCCAAACACTAGACTGTTCTGTTGGCCCCTGGTCCCAAACACTAAACTGTTCTGTTGGCCCCTGGTCCCAAACACTAAACTGTTCTGTTGGCCCCTGGTCCCAAACACTAGACTGTTCTGTTGGCCCCTGGTCCCAAACACAACATCTTTCACATGGCCTTGCTGGTGAGAACACCCACACACAGATTTGCACGCACACACACACCCTTCCGCTCCCTCATCTTGTATCTGTGTCCGTGTGTGTGTGTGTCCGTAAAATTATTTCAGAGCTTTTTTAATGTACATTCCAAAGCCAAAAATAGTGAACATTCTATTGTCTCAGTCAGGTCCACACTGGGTAGACATCAATAGAAAAATAGGACATTACTATGAAATAATGAAACATTACTGTATATTACTTATACTTATTTTTATTTCCTTAAAGTCATTATCTCTGTTAAGGCTGTAGCAGTCAGCCAGCCAGACAACATTATCTCTGTTAAGGCTGTACCAGTCAGCTAGCCAGACAACATTATCTCTGTTCAGGCAGTAGCAGTCAGCCAGCCAGACAACATTATCTCTGTTCAGGCAGTAGCAGTCAGCCAGCCAGACAACGTTATCTCTGTTCAGGCAGTAGCAGTCAG
>NC_138302.1:18260000-18277500 GCF_965601325.2 Salmo salar
CCTGAGTACTGAATGTGTTTCTAAGCGTATCCTGATGACTGAATGTCTTTCTAAGCGTATCCTGATGACTGAATGTCTTTCTAAGCGTATCCTGATAACTGAATGTGTTTCTTTCTAAGCGTATCCTGATAACTGAATGTGTTTCTAAGCGTATCCTGATGACTGAATGTGTTTCTAAGCGTATCCTGATGACTGAATGTGTTTCTAAGTGTATCCTGATGACTGAATGTCTTTCTAAGCGTATCCTGATGACTGAATGTGTTTCTTTCTAAGCGTATCCTGAGTACTGAATGTGTTTCTAAGCGTATCCTGATGACTGAATGTCTTTCTAAGCGTATCCTGATGACTGAATGTCTTTCTAAGCGTATCCTGATAACTGAATGTGTTTCTTTCTAAGCGTATCCTGATAACTGAATGTGTTTCTAAGCGTATCCTGATGACTGAATGTGTTTCTAAGCGTATCCTGATGACTGAATGTGTTTCTAAGCGTATCCTGATGACTGAATGTCTTTCTAAGCGTATCCTGATGACTGAATGTGTTTCTAAGCGTATCCTGATGACTGAATGTGTTTCTAAGCGTATCCTGATGACTGAATGTGTTTCTTTCTAAGCGTATCCTGATGACTGAATGTGTTTCTTTCTAAGCGTATCCTGATGACTGAATGTGTTTCTTTCTAAGCGTATCCTGATGACTGAATGTGTTTCTAAGCGTATCCTGATGACTGAATGTGTTTCTAAGCGTATCCTGATGACTGAATGTGTTTCTAAGCGTATCCTGATGACTGAATGTGTTTCTAAGCGTATCCTGATGACTGAATGTCTTTCTAAGCGTATCCTGATGACTGAATGTCTTTCTAAGCGTATCCTGATGACTGAATGTGTTTCTAAGCGTATCCTGATGACTGAATGTGTTTCTAAGCGTATCCTGATGACTGAATGTGTTTCTAAGCGTATCCTGATGACTGAATGTGTTTCTTTCTAAGCGTATCCTGATGACTGAATGTGTTTCTTTCTAAGCGTATCCTGATGACTGAATGTGCTTTCTAAGCGTATCCTGATGACTGAATGTGTTTCTAAGCGTATCCTGATGACTGAATGTGTTTCTAAGCGTATCCTGATGACTGAATGTGTTTCTAAGCGTATCCTGATGACTGAATGTGTTTCTTTCTAAGCGTATCCTGATGACTGAATGTGTTTCTTTCTAAGCGTATCCTGATGACTGAATGTGTTTCTAAGCGTATCCTGATGACTGAATGTCTTTCTTTCTAAGCGTATCCTGATGACTGAATGTGTTTCTAAGCGTATCCTGAGTACTGAATGTGTTTCTAAGCGTATCCTGATGACTGAATGTGTTTCTAAGCGTATCCTGATGACTGAATGTGTTTCTAAGCGTATCCTGAGTACTGAATGTCTTTCTAAGCGTATCCTGATGACTGAATGTCTTTCTAAGCGTATCCTGATGACTGAATGTCTTTCTAAGCGTATCCTGATGACTGAATGTGTTTCTAAGCGTATCCTGATGACTGAATGTGTTTCTAAGCGTATCCTGATGACTGAATGTGTTTCTTTCTAAGCGTATCCTGATGACTGAATGTGTTTCTTTCTAAGCGTATCCTGATGACTGAATGTGTTTCTAAGCGTATCCTGATGACTGAATGTGTTTCTAAGCGTATCCTGATGACTGAATGTCTTTCTAAGCGTATCCTGATGACTGAATGTCTTTCTAAGCGTATCCTGATGACTGAATGTCTTTCTAAGCGTATCCTGATGACTGAATGTGTTTCTTTCTAAGCGTATCCTGATGACTGAATGTGTTTCTTTCTAAGCGTATCCTGATGACTGAATGTGTTTCTTTCTAAGCGTATCCTGATGACTGAATGTGTTTCTTTCTAAGCGTATCCTGATGACTGAATGTGTTTCTAAGCGTATCCTGATGACTGAATGTCTTTCTAAGCGTATCCTGATGACTGAATGTGTTTCTAAGCGTATCCTGATGACTGAATGTCTTTCTAAGCGTATCCTGATGACTGAATGTGTTTCTAAGCGTATCCTGATGACTGAATGTCTTTCTAAGCGTATCCTGATGACTGAATGTGTTTCTAAGCGTATCCTGATGACTGAATGTCTTTCTAAGCGTATCCTGATGACTGAATGTGTTTCTAAGCGTATCCTGATGACTGAATGTCTTTCTAAGCGTATCCTGATGACTGAATGTCTTTCTAAGCGTATCCTGATGACTGAATGTCTTTCTAAGCGTATCCTGATGACTGAATGTCTTTCTAAGCGTATCCTGATGACTGAATGTGTTTCTAAGCGTATCCTGATGACTGAATGTCTTTCTAAGCGTATCCTGATGACTGAATGTGTTTCTTTCTAAGCGTATCCTGATGACTGAATGTGTTTCTTTCTAAGCGTATCCTGATGACTGAATGTGTTTCTTTCTAAGCGTATCCTGATGACTGAATGTGTTTCTAAGCGTATCCTGATGACTGAATGTCTTTCTAAGCGTATCCTGATGACTGAATGTGTTTCTAAGCGTATCCTGATGACTGAATGTGTTTCTAAGCGTATCCTGATGACTGAATGTGTTTCTAAGCGTATCCTGATGACTGAATGTGTTTCTAAGCGTATCCTGATGACTGAATGTCTTTCTAAGCGTATCCTGATGACTGAAGTGTCTTTCTAAGCGTATCCTGATGACTGAATGTCTTTCTAAGCGTATCCTGATGACTGAATGTGTTTCTAAGCGTATCCTGATGACTGAATGTGTTTCTTTCTAAGCGTATCCTGATGACTGAATGTGTTTCTAAGCGTATCCTGATGACTGAATGTGTTTCTAAGCGTATCCTGATGACTGAATGTGTTTCTAAGCGTATCCTGATGACTGAATGTGTTTCTAAGCGTATCCTGATGACTGAATGTCTTTCTAAGCGTATCCTGATGACTGAATGTGTTTCTAAGCGTATCCTGATGACTGAATGTGTTTCTAAGCGTATCCTGATGACTGAATGTGTTTCTTTCTAAGCGTATCCTGATGACTGAATGTGTTTCTTTCTAAGCGTATCCTGATGACTGAATGTGTTTCTTCTAAGCGTATCCTGATGACTGAATGTGTTTCTAAGCGTATCCTGATGACTGAATGTCTTTCTAAGCGTATCCTGATGACTGAATGTGTTTCTTTCTAAGCGTATCCTGATGACTGAATGTGTTTCTTTCTAAGCGTATCCTGATGACTGAATGTGTTTCTAAGCGTATCCTGATGACTGAATGTGTTTCTAAGCGTATCCTGATGACTGAATGTGTTTCTTTCTAAGCGTATCCTGATGACTGAATGTGTTTCTTTCTAAGCGTATCCTGATGACTGAATGTGTTTCTAAGCGTATCCTGAGTGACTGAATGTCTTTCTAAGCGTATCCTGATGACTGAATGTGTTTCTAAGCGTATCCTGATGACTGAATGTGTTTCTTTCTAAGCGTATCCTGATGACTGAATGTGTTTCTAAGCGTATCCTGATGACTGAATGTGTTTCTTTCTAAGCGTATCCTGATGACTGAATGTGTTTCTAAGCGTATCCTGATGACTGAATGTGTTTCTAAGCGTATCCTGATGACTGAATGTCTTTCTAAGCGTATCCTGATGACTGAATGTGTTTCTTTCTAAGCGTATCCTGATGACTGAATGTGTTTCTTTCTAAGCGTATCCTGATGACTGAATGTGTTTCTAAGCGTATCCTGATGACTGAATGTGTCTTTCTAAGCGTATCCTGATGACTGAATGTCTTTCTAAGCGTATCCTGATGACTGAATGTGCTTTCTAAGCGTATCCTGATGACTGAATGTGTTTCTTTCTAAGCGTATCCTGATGACTGAATGTGTTTCTTTCTAAGCGTATCCTGATGACTGAATGTGTTTCTTTCTAAGCGTATCCTGATGACTGAATGTGTTTCTAAGCGTATCCTGATGACTGAATGTGTTCTTTCTAAGCGTATCCTGATGACTGAATGTGTTTCTTTCTAAGCGTATCCTGATGACTGAATGTGTTTCTTTCTAAGCGTATCCTGATGACTGAATGTGTTTCTAAGCGTATCCTGATGACTGAATGTGTTTCTTTCTAAGCGTATCCTGATGACTGAATGTGTTTCTTTCTAAGCGTATCCTGATGACTGAATGTGTTTCTTTCTAAGCGTATCCTGATGACTGAATGTGTTTCTAAGCGTATCCTGATGACTGAATGTGTTTCTAAGCGTATCCTGATGACTGAATGTGTTTCTAAGCGTATCCTGATGACTGAATGTCTTTCTAAGCGTATCCTGATGACCGAATGTCTTTCTAAGCGTATCCTGATGACTGAATGTGTTTCTAAGCGTATCCTGATGACTGAATGTGTTTCTTTCTAAGCGTATCCTGATGACTGAATGTCTTTCTAAGCGTATCCTGATGACTGAATGTGTTTCTAAGCGTATCCTGATGACTGAATGTGTTTCTTTCTAAGCGTATCCTGATGACTGAATGTGTTTCTAAGCGTATCCTGATGACTGAATGTGTTTCTAAGCGTATCCTGATGACTGAATGTGTTTCTAAGCGTATCCTGATGACTGAATGTGTTTCTAAGCGTATCCTGATGACTGAATGTCTTTCTAAGCGTATCCTGATGACTGAATGTGTTTCTAAGCGTATCCTGATGACTGAATGTGTTTCTAAGCGTGTCCTGATGACTGAATGTGTTTCTTTCTAAGCGTATCCTGATGACTGAATGTGTTTCTAAGCGTATCCTGATGACTGAATGTCTTTCTAAGCGTATCCTGATGACTGAATGTGTTTCTTTCTAAGCGTATCCTGATGACTGAATGTGTTTCTTTCTAAGCGTATCCTGATGACTGAATGTGTTTCTAAGCGTATCCTGATGACTGAATGTGTTTCTAAGCGTATCCTGATGACTGAATGTGTTTCTTTCTAAGCGTATCCTGATGACTGAATGTGTTTCTTTCTAAGCGTATCCTGATGACTGAATGTGTTTCTAAGCCTATCCTGAGTACTGAATGTCTTTCTAAGCGTATCCTGATGACTGAATGTGTTTCTAAGCGTATCCTGATGACTGAATGTGTTCTTTCTAAGCGTATCCTGATGACTGAATGTGTTTCTTTCTAAGCGTATCCTGATGACTGAATGTGTTTCTAAGCGTATCCTGATGACTGAATGTGTTTCTTTCTAAGCGTATCCTGATGACTGAATGTCTTTCTAAGCGTATCCTGATGACTGAATGTGTTTCTAAGCGTATCCTGATGACTGAATGTGTTTCTTTCTAAGCGTATCCTGATGACTGAATGTGTTTCTAAGCGTATCCTGATGACTGAATGTGTTTCTAAGCGTATCCTGATGACTGAATGTGTTTCTAAGCGTATCCTGATGACTGAATGTCTTTCTAAGCGTATCCTGATGACTGAATGTCTTTCTAAGCGTATCCTGATGACTGAATGTGTTTCTAAGCGTATCCTGATGACTGAATGTGTTTCTTTCTAAGCGTATCCTGATGACTGAATGTGTTTCTTTCTAAGCGTATCCTGATGACTGAATGTGTTTCTTTCTAAGCGTATCCTGATGACTGAATGTGTTTCTAAGCGTATCCTGATGACTGAATGTCTTTCTAAGCGTATCCTGATGACTGAATGTGTTTCTTTCTAAGCGTATCCTGATGACTGAATGTGTTTCTTTCTAAGCGTATCCTGATGACTGAATGTGTTTCTAAGCGTATCCTGATGACTGAATGTGTTTCTAAGCGTATCCTGATGACTGAATGTCTTTCTAAGCGTATCCTGATGACTGAATGTGTTTCTTTCTAAGCGTATCCTGATGACTGAATGTGTTTCTAAGCGTATCCTGAGTACTGAATGTCTTTCTAAGCGTATCCTGATGACTGAATGTGTTTCTAAGCGTATCCTGATGACTGAATGTGTTTCTTTCTAAGCGTATCCTGATGACTGAATGTGTTTCTAAGCGTATCCTGATGACTGAATGTGTTTCTTTCTAAGCGTATCCTGATGACTGAATGTCTTTCTAAGCGTATCCTGATGACTGAATGTGTTTCTAAGCGTATCCTGATGACTGAATGTCTTTCTAAGCGTATCCTGATGACTGAATGTCTTTCTAAGCGTATCCTGATGACTGAATGTCTTTCTAAGCGTATCCTGATGACTGAATGTGTTTCTTTCTAAGCGTATCCTGATGACTGAATGTGTTTCTTTCTAAGCGTATCCTGATGACTGAATGTGTTTCTAAGCGTATCCTGATGACTGAATGTTTTTCTAAGCGTATCCTGATGACTGAACGTCTTTCTAAGCGTATCCTGATGACTGAATGTGTTTCTTAGCGTATCCTGATGACTGAATGTCTTTCTAAGCGTATCCTGATGACTGAATGTGTTTCTAAGCGTATCCTGATGACTGAATGTGTTTCTTTCTAAGCGTATCCTGATGACTGAATGTGTTTCTAAGCGTATCCTGATGACTGAATGTTTTTCTAAGCGTATCCTGATGACTGAACGTCTTTCTAAGCGTATCCTGATGACTGAATGTGTTTCTTAGCGTATCCTGATGACTGAATGTGTTTCTTTCTAAGCGTATCCTGATGACTGAATGTGTTTCTTTCTAAGCGTATCCTGACGACTGAATGTGTTTCTAAGCGTATCCTGATGACTGAATGTTTCTCTTCCTCAGTACTGAGAGTGTCCACCAACGCAGGCCAGTGGAAGGAGCCTGCCAGTAAAGTCACACACTCACTGGTCAACGTCAGGTAAGGACACACACACATTTAGAATGTATTGGTAGTGTTTGTACCAATTTGTGAATAGTGTTGGGGAATACTTTACTTTGCAGAAATATGTATTACACACACACAGATTGTGTCATCCTTTTTGGCTTTTGCCATTTCCTGGTTTACACTTTCAGCTTTTCTTCTTAAATCTTTCAGTTAGAGGAGCTGGTTGAAAATGGGTTTTGACTGGGCTTCATTTGTTTAGAGCTTTCTCATAAGGTGTGTGTTGTGGTGAGGGTAGTTCTAGATAGTAAATGCATGAGGACAAAAAGGAGTGAGAGCTATATCTCTGTGAAGTTCATTAGTTTGGACTCTCTGTCTCTGTCTCTCTCTGTCTCTCTCTGTCTCTGTCTCTCTCTGTGTCTCTCGCTCTCTCTCTCTCTCTCTCTCTGTCTCTCTGTCTCTCTGTCTCTCTCTCTATCCATCCATCTCTCTCTCTCTCTCTCTCTCTCTCTCTCTCTCTCTCTATCCATCTCTCTCTCTCTCTCTCTCTCTCTCTCCATCTCTCCTCCTCCCCTAGTCCAGAATACCTAATATATGCTGCAGTGTTGGTCCCATCCAGTTTTATATTTCTTCATGTTTAATTATATTGGAAGATAAAGCACAGTTCCATCACAGCAGTGGAGCTCCTCTATAAAAGTCAGTGATTTCCGTATTACTACCTTCTCTCTCACCAATGCTTCCACTAACTCTGTGTTTCTGTGTGTGGGGGTGTTTTCAGGGCCATTATCAACCATTTCAACCCCAAGATTGAGTCCTACGCTGCAGTGAACCACATCTCCCAGCTGTCTGAGGACCAGGTAAACACGCCCCTTATGATGTCACCACACCTCCCTTATGATGTCACAGGACACTCTATTATGAGTGTGACATCAACTTACCTGGTAAAATAAGGGATAAATAAAGCAACGATGTCACAACAAGCCTTTTATGATGTCACAACATGGCTACTTGCGATGTCATAATGGCCCAGGGAAAGCTTTTGCCTTCTTTATGATGTCACAATGGCCATCTGATGACGTCACAATGGCAACAGTGTTTGAATTCAGACTGTGGCTCTTTATGACATCACAATGGAACACATCCCATGAAACAGTGATATTCGCATTGCACCAGGAGATAGGCTTTTAACCACACTCCATCAGGCAGCATTTAATGAGAGGAGAGATAAATGAAGGGCCAGAAAAGGGAGGAGAGGAAAGAAAGGGAGAAGGTTGTGGCGTATATATGCTTTATTTACCAGCTGATAAGCACAGTGATGGATTCTGTCATTACACAGAGAGAGAGAGAGAGAGAGATGTGGAGAGATTCTGTCATTACACACCCCAATTACCTCTCAGCTGATATCTCCCGGATGTATTCCCAACAAGAGGAGAATACGTTTAAGTCAAATGACGTCAGTGTACACTTTGACCTTTAGATGAGATTTGAATTTCCTCATTACGAGTGACTGTAATGTAAAGTTGCAGGTGGTGTGAGTCCCAAATGGCAGAAGTAGTGCACTACAAACAAAATAGGGAGCCATTTAGGACTCCATAGTTTCCTTCTTAGAAGTGTGTGTAAAGTTTTCTCTCCAGACTGCCAGGTCAAGTTGTGGAGGTCTGGTGCTGCTGCAGCGTGTAGTGGGACTGACCCTTACCCAGCCTTCTGACTGAGGGAAATGGGACGTGAGTGGGCGTGCGAGGGGATGGTTTGTTGGTGCAGGAGAGGACAGGTGTGTTCATTAGCCTTTGCTAGCCTGTCTGATTGAGCCAGGTGGTGCTGCAGTAGAGACAGCCTACAGATGGTAACTTCTCTACCTCACTCACTCACTCACTCACTCACTCACTCACTCACTCACTCACTCACTCACTCACTCACTCACTCACTCACTCACTCACTCACTCACTCACTCACTGTCTGTCACACCACCTCCTCTCTTTCCCTCTCCTTTTTATGGCTCCTCTTCCTTCCTCCCTTTCCTCCTCTCTCTTCTCCCTCTCCTCCTTTCGCTCTCTTCTCCCTCTCCTATGGCTCTCTCCTCCTCTGGCTCTCTACTCCCTCTCCTCTCCTCTTCTCCCTCTCCTCCCTCTCCTCTCCTCCCTCTCCTCTTCTCCCTCTCTCTTCTCTCTCCTCCTCCTCTCTCTCTCTCCTCTCTCTCTTCTCTCTCCTCCCTCTCTCTTCTCCCTCTCCTCTCCTCTCTCTTCTCCCTCTCCTCTCCTCCTCTCTCTCCTCTCCTCCTCTCTCTTCTCTCTGTTCTCCTCTCTCTCTCTCCCTCTCCTCCTCTCCTCTCTCTGTTCTCCTCTCTCTCTCTTCTCCCTCTCATCCTCTCTCTCTCTTTCTCCCTCTCCTCCTCTCTTAATAAGGCGTGAAACCTCTCCTCCATCTCCTTCCTCTCTTGGCATTTCTCTCCCTCTCCTCTCCATCCCTCCATCTCCCCAGTGGTGACAGTAGATGAATAGCACCCTGAACACACAGCATTCAAATGAACCAGCTTCACTGTAATAGACATCCCTATATCTCATCCTACACACACACACACACACACACACACACACACACACACACACACACACACACACACACACACACAATTTTGTTGTATTGCTATACTTGTGGGGAATTGATTCCCATCCAAAATCCTAACCACTAACCCTAAAAATCAAATCAAATCAAATGTATTTATATAGCCCTTCTTACATCAGCTGATATCACAAAGTGCTGTACAGAAACCCAGCCTAAAACCCCCAAACAGCAAGCAATGCAGGTGTAGAAGCACGGTGGCTAGGAAAAACTCCCTAGAAAGGCCAAAACCTAGGAAGAAACCTAGAGAGGAACCAGGCTATGAGGGGTGGCCAGTCCTCTTCTGGCTGTGCCGGGTGGATATTATAACAGCACATGGCCTAGATGTTCAAATGTTCATAAATGACCAGCATTGTCAAATAATAATAATCATAGTAGTTGTTGAGGGTGCAACAAGTCAGTAACACAAGAGTAAGTGTCAGTTGGCTTTTTCATAGCCGATCTTTGAGAGGATCTCTACCGCTCCTGCTGTCTCTACAGAGTTGAAAACAGCAGGTCTGGGACAGGTACCACATCCGGTGAATAGATCAGGGTTCCAGCAGGTCTGGGACAACAGGTCTGGGACAGGTAGCACGTCCGGTGAACAGGTCAGGATTCCATAGCTGCAGGCAGAACAGTTGGAACTGGAGCAGCAGCACGGCCAGGTGAACTGGGGACAGCAAGGAGTCATCAAGCCAGGTAGTCCTGAGGCATGGTCCTAGGGCTCAGGTCCTCCGAGAGAGCGAAAGAAAGAGAAAGAGAGAATTAGAGAGAGCATATTTCAATTCACACAGGACACCGGAAAAGACAAGAGAAATACTCCAGATGTGACAGACTGACCCTAGCTCCCCGACACTTGAACTACTGCAGCATAAATACTGGAGGCTGAGACAGGAGGGGTCAGGAGACACTGTGGCCCCATCCGATGAAACCCCCGGACAGGGCCAAACAGGTAGGATATAACCCCACCCACTTTGCCAAAGCACAGCCTCCACACCACTGGAGGGATATTTCCAACCACCAACACACCCTCCCGGGACAAGGCCAAGTACAGCCCACAAAGATCTAAATCTAACCTTAACCCCTAACCCTTAAATCTAACACTAATTGTAACCCTAAACCTGTGTCTGATGAGCTATAAGAAGTTTGTTCATGGATATTTATCATTTATTTTAAGTTATCACTCCAGTTTTACTTGGTGTTATCACTGTTCCCTTCTTGTCCGAATTTCCTGTTTTTA
The DNA here is from genome assembly GCF_965601325.2 of Salmo salar. Taxonomy (NCBI): domain Eukaryota; kingdom Metazoa; phylum Chordata; class Actinopteri; order Salmoniformes; family Salmonidae; genus Salmo; species Salmo salar. The sequence goes on from NC_138302.1 coordinate 18,270,591, forward strand.
CTGAGGACTGGGGTGTTGTCTTACAGAACTCTACATGCAGGGTTTCAATGGGGTGTTGTCTTACAGAACTCTACATGCAGGGTTTCAATGGGGTGTTGTCTTACAGAACTCTACATGCAGGGTTTCAATGGGGTGTTGTCTTACAGAACTCCACATGCAGGGTTTCAATGGGGTGTTGTCCTACAGAACTCTACATGCAGGGTTTCAATGGGGTGTTGTCCTACAGAACTCTACATGCAGGGTTTCAATGGGGTGTTGTCCTACAGAACTCTACATGCAGGGTTTCAATGTTGTTTTGCAAGTGGACCCCACACCTCGCTGCCACGAAGTGCAATTGGTTCAATGACACATTCAATTAGGCCGGACAAAGTTGAATTACTGTTTAACAGATGCCCCGCCTCACTTTTCTCCACAACCTGAAGAAAAAAATCTATCCAATGTCCGCTCTCCCAGATGCCCAACAGACCAATCAGACTCCGATCACCCGCTGGGATCATGTTCCAGCCTCGGATTGGACAGTGAAACACGCTCTCCCACCTGCATGCGACGTGCAGATGTTTCATTTCTCTCTCATGCCGTCATGGCTGAAGCCAGCGCAAATTCCTACTATTTATGTGTCCGGGTTAAACGTGGGACGTCCCTCATTATAAACAAACAGTCGGTTAAATTCATGGTTTTAACGTCATTTTCAGTTCTATTACAAGTGATTTAACAGACGAAACAACAATGTGATTGAACCAGTTGACTGGCCAGAGATCAGGACATTCATCAGCGAAGACGCAGTGCAAGCCGATGGTATTTTGGACGACCAAATTGAAGTCAAAATGATTGATGAATTCGAAGTGTGTCAGCTGTGTGGTGATGTGTGATTCATAACTTCCATTTTACCGGTACTACCTAGTCGTAGGCCAACCGATAACACCACGACGGAATGGGTTTGAAGTGATGACGCGCCGCGGAGAACAGCTAGCTTGTCCAGCGGCACGCCAGAGGCACGTACACACAGTGCAGATCAGCTGCTCGTTGGCAGCCAGACGAGACAGTCGAAGGAGGATGCACTGAGCAAAGTTACTGGGCTCGAATTTAGTCACGCTTTCTCTATATAGATTGATGCATCTATTTGTGCATGTTATGAACATTTATTTTAATTTTAATGATGGTAGGTTATACTCTGGCTGGATTTATGTATTTTTTTCCAATGCTACCTTAATTTGGCAGACCTAACTTGATTGACCCTGTTTCTACAAGGCCTAGTCTACGGGAGGCCTAACCATATTTGTATGAATATTTTGTTAAAGCCTCGGCTACAGCGACGCATCCAGTTAATGATCTCATTATTATGCATCAACATTTTCATTTGATTACAATTATTTATTGTCAATCATTGTTGAATTTGTTAGGCTTTACAATTAATTCGATTAATGAACCGATAATACATTCATTCATTGCTACTTTTGAATATGATCGAATATTGCTTTCTAGAATACATTCTATGTGAATAATGTTCATTAATGTTGTGTATTAATAATAGTAATCTGAAAATCAGTCTGAAAGGTAATATTTCTCCTGTTGTTCATGTCCATATAGCCTAGGACAATGTGGTAAAGTACTGTTATTCCTTATCCACCTAAAGTGGATTTTAATTTTTTTATTCATTTATTTTTTCCGCTCACTAGCCTCACTTTTCTGGGAGGGGGGAATCCATTAAACACTTAATCAATTTTGTCGGTCCTAAGTAATTGTAGTAGTATTAAGTGTACTCTATATATTTTGTACCAATTGAGAACTTTGGTCTAATTCCCTGAGATCTGGATCTTCTCTAGAAAATCATTATTTTAGTATTTTTGGGGTTTACTGCCAGAGCGCAGGTCTCACATTGCAACCCTGGCGAAGGCCCCGACCCCGGTTAAAGAATTCTGTTATTTTCTTGCCAATTTTAACGCTGCACGTATTGCCAGTATACATTGATTTAATTATGTCATATTTTTTACCCCCTACACCACTTTCAATAACTTTGTAGAACAGTCCTGTATGCCAAATAGAATCAAATACTTTTTGGATGTCGATAAAACAAGCGTATATTTTGGTATTATTTTGGAGGACACGTTTATCTATCAGGGGTCTGATATCCTTGCGTTTGATAAATTCGAATAAACACATGCTTCTTATCTCCCTCCCTCTCTCCATAAGAGGATCACACACACACACACACACACACACACACACACACCATTAATATCAGTGTTGTCATTGTAGGGAGAGAAGTGAAGAGAGACTGAGATAGAGAGAGAGGTACTGTAGATGAATATTTCAGTAGTTTACCATCAGATGTAGAAGTAAAAACAACAGCACTTTCCCTGGTGGTAACATTTATCAGGACAAAGGAGAAGAAACATGTCTATTGCTCCAGTCCCGGTTTCACATTTCATGTCTCTGGGAGAATCAAGACTCATGTTTTTCACTGTGTGTTTGAAATTGTTTTAGTGTTTTTGCAAACTGGGTTGTGTGTGTTTGTTGAGTGCTTCCGTGTGTTGAATATTTTTTGTGTGTGTTTGTTGAGTGCTTCCGTGTGTTTAATATTTTTTGTGTGTGTTTGTTGAGTGCCTCTCTCTCCTCTCAGCATGATAAAGGGGTTTGTTCATGCGTCTTTGTGCGTTCTTCACAGCTGGCTGAAAACATGTTGTTCCTTGTCAAATAACTATTTTGGTTCTCTGTGCGTGTGAGACAGAGAGATGTGAGACAGAGAGAGAGATGTGAGACAGAGAGAGAGAGATGTGAGACAGACACAGAGAGAGAGATGTGAGAGACAGAGAGAGAGATGTGAGAGACAGAGAGAGAGATGAGAGAGATGTGTGGAGAACCAGTGGAGAATTGTTCCAGACATCTTCTCCTCTTCTCTCTCTTAGAGAGACTTCTCCTCTATTCCAGTTTACTGTATCTATTCCCCTTACTTGTTTGAAAGGATAGACAGATCACTGTTAAACTAGTGCAGCAGAGAGGTAAGGATAGACAGATCACTGTTAAACTAGTGCAGCAGAGGAAAGGATAGACAGATCACTGTTAAATGAGTGCAGCAGAGAGGTAAGGATAGACAGATCACTGTTAAACTAGTGCAGCAGAGAGGAAAGGATAGACAGATCACTGTTAAACTAGTGCAGCAGAGAGGTAAGGATAGACAGATCACTGTTAAACTAGTGCAGCAGAGAGGAAAGGATAGACAGATCACTGTTAAACTAGTGCAGCAGAGAGGAAAGGATAGACAGATCACTGTTAAACTAGTGCAGCAGAGAGGAAAGGATAGACAGATCACTGTTAAACTAGTGCAGCAGAGAGGAAAGGATAGACAGATCACTGTTAAACTAGTGCAGCAGAGAGGAAAGGATAGACAGATCACTGTTAAACTAGTGCAGCAGAGAGGTAAGGATAGACAGATCACTGTTAAACTAGTGCAGCAGAGAGGAAAGGATAGACAGATCACTGTTAAACTAGTGCAGCAGAGGAAAGGATAGACAGATCACTGTTAAACTAGTGCAGCAGAGAGGAAAGGATAGACAGATCACTGTTAAACTAGTGCAGCAGAGAGGTAAGGATAGACAGATCACTGTTAAACTAGTGCAGCAGAGAGGAAAGGATAGACAGATCACTGTTAAACTAGTGCAGCAGAGGAAAGGATAGACAGATCACTGTTAAACTAGTGCAGCAGAGAGGAAAGGATAGACAGATCACTGTTAAACTAGTGCAGCAGAGAGGAAAGGATAGACAGATCACTGTTAAACTAGTGCAGCAGAGAGGAAAGGATAGACAGATCACTGTTAAACTAGTGCAGCAGAGAGGAAAGGATAGACAGATCACTGTTAAACTAGTGCAGCAGAGAGGAAAGGATAGACAGATCACTGTTAAACTAGTGCAGCAGAGAGGTAAGGATAGACAGATCACTGTTAAACTAGTGCAGCAGAGAGGAAAGGATAGACAGATCACTGTTAAACTAGTGCAGCAGAGAGGAAAGGATAGACAGATCACTGTTAAACTAGTGCAGCAGAGAGGAAAGGATAGACAGATCACTGTTAAACTAGTGCAGCAGAGAGGAAAGGATAGACAGATCACTGTTAAACTAGTGCAGCAGAGAGGAAAGGATAGACAGATCACTGTTAAATGAGTGCAGCAGAGAGGGGAGGATAGACAGATCACTGTTAAACTAGTGCAGCAGAGAGGTAAGGATAGACTGATCACTGTTAAACTAGTGCAGCAGAGGAAAGGATAGACAGATCACTGTTAAACTAGTGCAGCAGAGAGGAAAGGATAGACAGATCACTGTTAAACTAGTGCAGCAGAGGAAAGGATAGACAGATCACTGTTAAACTAGTGCAGCAGAGAGGAAAGGATAGACAGATCACTGTTAAACTAGTGCAGCAGAGAGGGGAGGATAGACAGATCACTGTTAAACGAGTGCAGCAGAGAGGGGAGGATAGACAGATCAGTGTTAAACGAGTGCAGCAGAGAGGGGAAGATAGACAGATCAGTGTTAAACGAGTGCAGCAGAGAGAACTAATGGGCTGTGGATCTGGGAAGAGAAAGAATCAAATAAATGAAAAACGAATATGATAATTAACAGGATACAGCAGGGTAGCCTCTCTCTGCTCTCCATCCTTCTCTCTCCTTCTTTCTCAAATTCAAGCTGTTTTATTGGTATGAAAAACATTGCGGCAATATTGCCATGCAGCAATGTATACAATATATATTGTAATACAATAATATATATTGTAATAAAATCTCTCTCGCTCCTCTCATTTCCTCTTCCCATCTCTCCTCCCCCTCTCTCTTCCCCTTTCTCCCCCCCTCTCTCTCGCCCATCTCTCTCCTCCATTATCTCTTCATCTCTCTCTCTCTCATTTCCTTTTCCCATCTCTCTCCTTCCCCTCTTTCTCCCCCCTCTCTCTCTTTCTCCCCCCCTCGCTCTTTCTTCCCCTACCATTTTCTCTCTCTCTCTTCCCTTACCATTCTCTCTCTTCCCCTACCATTCTCTCTATTTCCCTACCATTCTCTCTCTTCCCCTACCATTCTCTCTCTTCCCCTACCATTCTCTCTCTTCCCCTACCATTCTCTCTCTTCCCCTACCATTCTCTCTCTTTCCCTACCATTCTCTCTCTTCCCCTACCATTCTCTCTCTTCCCCTACCATTCTCTCTCTTCCCCTACCATTCTCTCTCTCTCTCTTCCCCTACCATTCTCTCTCTTTCCCTACCATTCTCTCTCTTCCCCTACCATTCTCTCTCTTCCCCTACCATTCTCTCTCTTCCCCTACCATTCTCTCTCTCTCCTCCATTATCTCTTCATCTCTCTCTTCCCCTACCATTCTCTCTCTCTCTTCCATTATCTCTTCATCTCTCTCTCTTCCTACCATTCCCTTTCTCCCCCCCTCTCTCTCGCCCATCTCTCTCCTCCATTATCTCTTCATCTCTCTCTCTCTCGTTTCCTTTTCCCATCTCTCTCCTTCCCCTCTTTCTCCCCCCTCTCTCTCTTTCTCCCCCCCTCGCTCTTTCTTCCCCTACCATTTTCTCTCTCTCTTCCCCTACCATTTTCTCTCTCTCTCTTCCCCTACCATTCTCTCTCTCTCTCTTCCCCTACCATTCTCTCTCTTCCCCTACCATTCTCTCTCTTCCCCTACCATTCTCTCTCTTCCCCTACCATTCCCTCTCTCTTCCCCTACCATTCTCTCTCTCTCCTCCATTATCTCTTCATCTCTCTCTCTTCCTACCATTCCCTTTCTCCCTTGTTTCCTCTTCCCATCTCTCTCCTCCCCTCTATCTTCCTCTTTTTCTCCCCTCTCTTTCCCTACCGTTCTCTCTCTCTCCCCCTCTTCCCATCTCTCTCCTCTATACCTCATCTCTCTCTATATCTATTTCAAAATGCCCCCCCCCCCCCCCCCTCCCCCTGTAGGTATTGGAGGTGGTTCGGTCCAACTACGACACATTGACCCTGAAGCTGCAGGATGGTCTGGACCAGTTTGAGAGATACTCTGAACAACCCAAGGAGGCTGCCTTCTTTAAAGACCTGGTGAGAGGGAACAGTATAAACACACACACACAGTACATGGGACATGATACATGCTTGTATTGGTAAAGTTTGTGTCTCACTCATAGTCCTGCACAGTTAGTTGAATTCACATCAAATCGTCAAAAATATTGACATATTTTGAAAGGCCACTGTAGCGTCAGTTTTTGTAGTTGACTCTGTCGTCTCCCTGACCTCTTGTGACTGCTTCCCTCACACCAAGCCCCGCCCCCTGTCAATCAAGCAGCACAGTTCTTCCTCGCTGTTAGATTCACCATTAGTTTGCTGTTCTGTTGGGTTCACTATTAGTTTGCTGTTCTGTTGGGTTCACTATTAGTTTGCTGTTCTGTTGGGTTCACTATTAGTTTGCTGCTCTGTTGGGTTCACTCTTAGTTTGCTGTTCTGTTGGGTTCACCATTAGTTTGCTGTTCTGTTGGGTTCACCATTAGTTTGCTGTTCTGTTGGGTTCACTATTAGTTTGCTGTTCTGTTGGGTTCACCATTAGTTTGCTGTTCTGTTGGGTTCACTATTAGTTTGCTGTTCTGTTGGGTTCACTATTAGTTTGCTGTTCTGTTGGGTTCACCATTAGTTTGCTGTTCTGTTGGGTTCACCATTAGTTTGCTGTTCTGTTGGGTTCACTATTAGTTTGCTGTTCTGTTGGGTTCACTCTTAGTTTGCTGTTCTGTTGGGTTCACTATTAGTTTGCTGTTCTGTTAGATTCACCATTAGTTTGCTGTTCTGTTGGGTTCACTATTAGTTTGCTGTTCTGTTGGGTTCACTATTAGTTTGCTGTTCTGTTGGGTTCACCATTAGTTTGCTGTTCTGTTGGGTTCACCATTAGTTTGCTGTTCTGTTGGGTT
>NC_138302.1:18282500-18382500 GCF_965601325.2 Salmo salar
CCATTAATAAGACTCGTTATGACTATTCAGACACAGAGAAGTGGTTCATACCAGCACCATTAATAAGACTCGTTATGACTATTCAGACACAGAGAAGAGGATCGTACCAGCACCATTAATAAGACTCGTTATGACTATTCAGACACAGAGAAGTGGTTCATACCAGCACCATTAATAAGACTCGTTATGACTATTCAGACACAGAAGTGGATCATACCAGCACCATTAATAAGACTCGTTATGACTATTCAGACACAGAGAAGTGGTTCATACCAGCACCATTAATAAGACTCGTTATGACTATTCAGACACAGAGAAGAGGATCATACCAGCACCATTAATAAGACTCGTTATGACTATTCAGACACAGAGTAGTGGTTCATACCAGCACCATTAATAAGACTCGTTATGACTATTCAGACACAGAGTAGTGGTTCATACCAGCACCATTCTAACCTTCCATTTTATTTTTCATCAAGACACGGTGTGGTGATATTTTCTCATCCCTACAAACCTTTATCTACTAGTCGTGTTGCCCTTTTGTGTCGTGGTTTTAGGGTTGATGTACAGAGTCTAACAGGACTGTAGAGAGTAGTGGGTAGAGAGGGAGAGATGTGTATAGGATGTGTTATGGTAGTTTTAGGGTTGATGTACAGTATGATTCTAACAGGACTGTAGAGAGTAGTGGGTAGAGAGGGAGAGATGTGTATAGGATGTGTTATGGTAGTTTTAGGGTTGATGTACAGAGTCTAACAGGACTGTAGAGAGTAGTGGGTAGAGAGGGAGAGATGTGTATAAGATGTATTATGGTAGTTTTAGGGTTGATGTACAGAGTCTAACAGGACTGTAGAGAGTAGTGGGTAGAGAGGGAGAGATGTGTATAGGATGTGTTATGGTAGTGTTAGGGTTGATGTACAGTATGAGTCTAACAGGACTGTAGAGAGTAGTGGGTAGAGGGAGAGATGTGTATAGGATGTGTTATGGTAGTTTTAGGGTTGATGTATGAGTCTAACAGGACTGTAGAGAGTAGTGGGTAGAGAGGGAGAGATGTGTATAGGATGTGTTATGGTAGTTTTAGGGTTGATGTACAGTATGATTCTAACAGGACTGTAGAGAGTAGTGGGTAGAGAGGGAGAGATGTGTATAGGATGTGTTATGGTAGTTTTAGGGTTGATGTACAGTATGAGTCTAACAGGACTGTAGTGGGTAGAGAGGGAGAGATGTGTATAGGATGTGTTATGGTAGTTTTGGGGTTGATGTACAGTATGATTCTAACAGGACTGTAGAGAGTAGTGGGTAGAGAGGGAGAGATGTGTATAGGATGTGTTATGGTAGTGTTAGGGTTGATGTATGAGTCTAACAGGACTGTAGAGAGTAGTGGGTAGAGAGGGAGAGATGTGTATGGGATGTGTCATCTTTGAACAAACCCTTCTTTCTGGGTGTAATATTTTACACGTTCTCATTCAAAACAAATGACAACTTCCTCTGTGATTGTGTGTTACATTTCCTGTCTCTGGTATGCGTACCAGCTCTTAGATTTATGAGTCGTTGCAAATCGGCCCCTGGAGCATTTTGGGTTTGATAGGAGATGGAGAATTGTGTGGGTGTGTGTGAATCGTGTCGTGTGTGTGTGTGGTAGGAGACTTTTGCTCATGTCATTTTGTAAACCTGGGTCATTTTTGTAGTTGAGAGACAGAACAATGCCCTCATCCACCCCTACATAGTGTGGCCACTGTGAGCCCTCATCCACCCCTACATAGTGTGGCCACTGTGAGCCCTCATCCACCCCTACATAGTGTGGCCACTGTGAGCCCTCATCCATCCCTACACAATGTGGCCACTGTGAGCCCTCATCCACCCCTACACAGTGTGGCCACTGTGAGCCCTCATCCACCCCTTCACAGTGTGGCCACTGTGAGCCCTCATCCACACCTACATAGTGTGGCCACTGTGAGCCCTCATCCACCCCTACACAATGTGGCCACTGTGAGCCCTCATCCACCCCTACACAATGTGGCCACTGTGAGCCCTCATCCACCCCTACACAATGTGGCCACTGTGAGCCCTCATCCACCCCTACACAATGTGGCCACTGTGAGCCCTCATCCACCCCTACACAATGTGGCCACTGTGAGCCCTCATCCACCCCTACACAATGTGGCCACTGTGAGCCCTCATCCACCCCTACACAATGTGGCCACTATGAGCCCTCATAAATACTATGGAATCTCTCACTTCATATATTTAGTTGATGTTTAGCTTATTGGGTATTCAACACCACATGTCATGAAAATACTTTGTTACTAAAACATATTCCAATAAATGTACGCCCCTTGAATTCATGTATGCTTTTATTAATGTCCCAAATGACAGGCTATTCCCTATGTAGTGCACCCTATTCCCTAGTTTAAACCAACGCCCGACCCCCTAGTGTGGTGACTCCCTGTGGTTCCTATGGTTTCTTTCCTGTTTTAGTTACACTACAAAATGACATTGAGAGTTAAAGCCTCTTAACAATGGTCTCTGGAAAAGATGCTGCTTGCTAGATTACACAATCTCTCTCTCCTCTTCTCTCTTTCTCTCTCCTCGCTCGCTTTCCTCCATTTACCCTTCTGTTTCTCTCTCCTCTTCTCTTTCTCCCTCTCTCCTCGCTCGCTTTCCTCCATTTACCCTTCTGTTTCTCTCTCCTCTTCTCTCTCTCTTCTTCTCTCTCTCCTCCAATCTTTCCCTCCCTCTGTCCTTCCCATGGTGAAGGTAATTAGTTGTTACACTGATAAACTTTGTCCTCTAGCACTTTTCCTAATGATGTTACACACACACACACACACACACACACACACACACACACACACACACACACACACAGCTTTGCAAACAGACCTGTTCAGTTTGTATAACCGCAAAGGACAAAAACTATTTCTAAACACAAAATGTAATCTCTAAGGCAAAAAATAAGTAGTTTCTCTCTCTCTCTCTCTCTCTCTCCCCTCCCTCCCTCTCTCTCCCCCCTCTCTCTCTCTCTCTCCCTCCCCCTCCCTCCCTCTCTCTCTCCCCCCCTCTCTCTCTCCATCTCCCCCCCTCTCTCTCTCTGTCCCCCCTCTCTCTCTCTCCCCCCTCTCTCTCTCCATCTCTCTCCCCCCCCCCTCTCTCTCTGTCCCCCCTCTCTCTCTCCCCCCCCCCCCCCCCCCCAGGGTTCCCTACCCTGGTATAAAGTAGTGCTCTAGAAAGGGAACAGGGAGCTCTACCCTGGTCTAAAGTAGTGCTCTAGAAAGGGAATAGGGAGCTCTACCCTGGTCTAAAGTAGTGCTCTAGAAAGGGAATAGGGAGCTCTACCCTGGTATAAAGTAGTGCTATAGAAAGGGAATAGGGAGCCCTACCCTGGTCTAAAGTAGTGCTCTAGAAAGGGAATAGGGATCCCTACCCTGGTCTAAAGTAGTGCGCTAGAAAGGGAATAGGGAGCTCTACCCTGGTCTAAAGTAGTGCTCTAGAAAGGGAATAGGGAGCTCTACCCTGGTCTAAAGTAGTGCTCTAGAAAGGGAATAGGGAGCCCTACCCTGGTCTAAAGTAGTGCTCTAGAAAGGGAATAGGGAGCCCTACCCTGGTCTAAAGTAGTGCTCTAGAAAGGGAATAGGGAGCTCTACCCTGGTCTAAAGTAGTGCTCTAGAAAGGGAATAGGGAGCCCTACCCTGGTCTAAAGTAGTGCTCTAGAAAGGGAATAGGGAGCTCTACCCTGGTCTAAAGTAGTGCTCTAGAAAGGGAATAGGGAGCTCTACCCTGGTCTAAAGTAGTGCTCTATGTAGGGAATAGGGTGCCCTACCCTGGTCTAAAGTAGTGCTCTATGTAGGGAATAGGGTGCCCTACCCTGGTCTAAAGTAGTGCTCTAGAAAGGGAATAAGGAGACCTACCCTGGTCTAAAGTAGTGCTATAGAAAGGGAATAGGGAGCCCTACCCTGGTCTAAAGTAGTGCTCTAGAAAGGGAATAGGGAGCCCTACCCTGGTCTAAAGTAGTGCTCTAGAAAGGGAATAGGGAGCTCTACCCTGGTCTAAAGTAGTGCTCTAGAAAGGGAATAGGGAGCTCTACCCTGGTCTAAAGTAGTGCTATAGAAAGGGAATAGGGAGCTCTACCCTGGTATAAAGTAGTGCTATAGAAAGGGAATAGGGAGCTCTACCCTGGTCTAAAGTAGTGCTCTATGTAGGGAATAGGGAGCTCTACCCTGGTCTAAAGTAGTGCTCTATGTAGGGAATAGGGTGCCCTACCCTGGTCTAAAGTAGTGCTCTAGAAAGGGAATAAGGAGACCTACCCTGGTCTAAAGTAGTGCTATAGAAAGGGAATAGGGAGCCCTACCCTGGTCTAAAGTAGTGCTCTAGAAAGGGAATAGGGAGCCCTACCCTGGTCTAAAGTAGTGCTCTAGAAAGGGAATAGGGAGCTCTACCCTGGTCTAAAGTAGTGCTCTAGAAAGGGAATAGGGAGCTCTACCCTGGTCTAAAGTAGTGCTCTAGAAAGGGAATAGGGAGCTCTACCCTGGTCTAAAGTAGTGCTCTAGAAAGGGAATAGGGATCCCTACCCTGGTCTAAAGTAGTGCTCTAGAAAGGGAATAGGGAGCTCTACCCTGGTCTAAAGTAGTGCTCTATGTAGGGAATAGGGAGCCCTACCCTGGTCTAAAGTAGTGCTCTAGAAAGGGAATAGGGAGTTCTACCCTGGTCTAAAGTAGTGCTCTATGTAGGGAATAGGGTGCCCTACCCTGGTCTAAAGTAGTGCTCTATGTAGGGAATAGGGTGCCCTACCCTGGTCTAAAGTAGTGCTCTAGAAAGGGAATAAGGAGACCTACCCTGGTCTAAAGTAGTGCTATAGAAAGGGAATAGGGAGCCCTACCCTGGTCTAAAGTAGTGCTCTAGAAAGGGAATAGGGAGCTCTACCCTGGTATAAAGTAGTGCTCTAGAAAGGGAATAGGGATCCCTACCCTGGTCTAAAGTAGTGCTCTAGAAAGGGAATAGGGAGACCTACCCTGGTCTAAAGTAGTGCTCTAGAAAGGGAATAGGGAGCTCTACCCTGGTCTAAAGTAGTGCTCTAGAAAGGGAATAGGGAGCTCTACCCTGGTCTAAAGTAGTGCTATAGAAAGGGAATAGGGATCCCTACCCTGGTCTAAAGTAGTGCTCTAGAAAGGGAATAGGGAGACCTACCCTGGTCTAAAGTAGTGCTCTAGAAAGGGAATAAGGAGACCTACCCTGGTCTAAAGTAGTGCTATAGAAAGGGAATAGGGATCCCTACCCTGGTCTAAAGTAGTGCTCTAGAAAGGGAATAGGGAGACCTACCCTGGTCTAAAGTAGTGCTCTAGAAAGGGAATAAGGAGACCTACCCTGGTCTAAAGTAGTGCTCTATGTAGGGAATAGGGTGTCCTACCCTGGTCTGTAGTAATGCTGTAGAAAGGGAATAGGGAGCCATTTGGGACAGCCATACCGTTCATTATATGGTGAAAGTACTGCCTGCCTAGATGATCACATTCAGACACTTGAAAACACACTCACACACTCACACACACACACCACATGAGTTGTGCTGGAGAGGAGAGAGGTGTCAGGCAGAAAGAGAAAGAGAGAGAATGAAAGAAATGGCAGATGAAGGTTGTAACAATGGAGGGAGAAGAGGAGTGACCTCAAGGTGTTTCAGGGATGGAGAGAGTCTGAAGGAGAGAGGGATGGAGGGATGAGAGAAGTGTTGTGAATAGCAGGGAGGGAGAGTTAAATGAATCAGGGGTAATGGGCCTTTATCAGTGGACCTGGGTTAGAGAATAAAGAGAAGAGAAGAGGAGAGAAAGAGTAGAGGAGAGATGGAGAAGAGAAGGGGAGAGATGGAGAAGAGAAGGGGAGAGATGGAGAAGAGAAGGGGAGAGATGGAGAAGAGAAGGGGAGAGATGGAGAAGAGAAGGGGAGAGATGGAGGGGAGAGATGGAGAAGAGAAGGGGAGAGATGGAGAAGAGAAGGGGAGAGATGGAGAAGAGAAGGGGAGAGAAAGAGAAGAGGAGGGGAGAGATGGAGAAGAGAAGGGGAGAGATGGAGAAGAGAAGGGGAGAGAAAGAGAAGAGGGGAGAGATGGAGAAGAGAAGGGGAGAGAAAGAAGAGGAGGGGAGAGATGGAGAAGAGAAGGGGAGAGATGGAGAAGAGGAGGGGAGAGAAGGAGAAGAGGAGGGGAGAGAAGGAGAAGAGGAGGGGAGAGAAGGAGAAGAGGAGGGGAGAGATGGAGGGGAGAAGGGGAGAGAAAGAGAAGAGGGGAGAGATGGAGAAGAGAAGGGGAGAGAAAGAAGAGGAGGGGAGAGATGGAGAAGAGAAGGGGAGAGAAGGAGAAGAGGAGGGGAGAGAAGGAGAAGAGGAGGGGAGAGATGGAGAAGAGGAGGGGAGAGATGGAGAAGAGGAGGGGAGAGATGGAGAAGAGGAGGGGAGAGATGGAGAAGAGGGGGGGAGAGAAGGAGAAGAGGGGAGAGAAGGAGAAGAGGAGGGGAGAGATGGAGAAGAGAAGGGGAGAGATGGAGAAGAGAAGGGGAGAGAAGGAGAAGAGGAGGGGAGAGAAGGAGAAGAGGAGGGGAGAGAAGGAGAAGAGGAGGGGAGAGAAGGAGAAGAGGAGGGGAGAGATGGAGAAGAGAAGAGAAGGGGAGAGATGGAGAAGAGAAGAGAAGGGGAGAGATGGAGAAGAGAAGGGGAGAGAAAGAGAAGGGGAGAGATGGAGAAGAGAGAAAGATAGAGAGGGGGAGGAGATGAGGTCACTGTCTTAACTCATCAAATACTGAGAAAGAGGGTGTGTGTGTGTGTGTGTGTGTGTGTGTGTGTGTGTGTGTGTGTGTGTGTGTGTGTGTGTGTGTGTGTGTGTGTGTGTGTGTGTGTGTGTGTGTGTTTCTGATGCAGGACCAGTCTCTGTAGTTCTGACCTGGTTTAGTCCTAGCTTAATGGAGGCAGTCCATTTCCTCAGTCGCAGAAACTTGAGGTCACACAAGAGTGGAAAAGAGGGAGAGGGATGAAATGTGGAGATGGGGATGAATAGTGAGAGGAATAGTGAAGGGAGTAAAGAGAGGGAGGAGGAAGACAGAGGGAGTAAAGAGAGAGAGAGAGGAGGAAGACAGAGGGAGTAAAGAGAGAGAGGAGGAAGACAGAGGGAGTAAAGAGAGAGAGAGAGAGGAGGAAGACAGAGGGAGTAAAGAGAGGGAGGAGGAAGACAGAGGGAGTAAAGAGAGAGAGAGAGGAGGAGGAAGACAGAGGGAGTAAAGAGAGGGAGGAGGAAGACAGAGGGAGTAAGAGAGAGAGAGAGAGGAGGAAGACAGAGGGAGTAAAGAGAGGGAGGAGGAAGACAGAGGGAGTAAAGAGAGAGAGAGAGGAGGAGGAAGACAGAGGGAGTAAAGAGAGGGAGGAGGAAGACAGAGGGAGTAAAGAGAGAGAGAGAGGAGGAAGACAGAGGGAGTAAAGAGAGAGAGGAGGAAGACAGAGGGAGTAAAGAGAGAGAGGAGGAAGACAGAGGGAGTAAAGAGAGAGAGAGAGAGAGGAGGAAGACAGAGGGAGTAAAGAGAGAGAGAGAGAGAGAGAGGAGGAAGACAGAGGGAGTAAAGAGAGAGAGAGAGAGAGGAGGAAGACAGAGGGAGTAAAGAGAGAGAGAGGAAGACAGAGGGAGTGGTCCATGTACAAATATAGCCAGTGTAATGGACAGAGAGATACTTCCACTCTTACAGTACTGAGGAGTGTGTGTGTGTGTGTGTGTGTGTGTGTGTGTGTGTGTGTGTGTGTGTGTGTGTGTGTGACTCCCAATGAGTCTTTCCAGGCCCATCTAGGTCCGTTGATCACAGCACCTCCAAGACCTCCAGTATCCAGGGAGGAGGTATGGAAATGACCCCAGTCAGGAGATTAGATATGGTGGGAGGAGAGCAGAGCAGACCTCTGATCACCTTAGGGACTAGTCTCTCTCTCTCTCTCTCTCTCTCTCTCTCTCTCTCTCTCTCTCTCTCCCTCATGACAGCTAGTTCTAGAGTTGTTTCCTGAGAACACCCTCACTCCTACATGGTGAAAGAGAGAGTTCTCTCTTTCTCTCGATTGATGGCACAGTCTTTGTATATGTCAGCTTTCCATCTCTCTATTTCTCTCCCTCTGTAGTCACCATCTTACTCTATACTCTCTCTCTCTCTCTCTCTCTCTCTCTCTCTCTCTCTCTCTCTCCCTCTGTAGTCACCATCTTACTCTATACTCTCTCTCTCTGTCTCTCTCTCTCCCTCTGTAGTCACCATCTTACTCTATACTCTCTCTCTGTCTCTCTCTCTCTCTCTCCCTCTGTAGTCACCATCTTACTCTATACTCTCTCTCTCTCTCTCTCCCTCTGTAGTCACCATCTTACTCTATACTCTCTCTCTCTGTCTCTCTCTCTCTCTCCCTCTGTAGTCACCATCTTACTCTATACTCTCTCTCTCTGTCTCTCTCTCTCTCTCTCCCTCTGTAGTCACCATCTTACTCTATACTCTCTCTCTCTCTCTCTCCCTCTGTACTCACCATCTTACTCTATACTCTCTCTCTGTCTCTCTCTCTCTCTCTCTCTCCCTCTGTAGTCACCATCTTACTCTATACTCTCTCTCTCTCTCTCTCTCTCTCTCCCTCTGTAGTCACCATCTTACTCTATACTCTCTCTCTCTGTCTCCCTCTGTAGTCACCATCTTACTCTATACTCTCTCTCTCTCTCTCCCTCTGTAGTCACCATCTTACTCTATACTCTCTCTCTCTCTCTCTCCCTCTGTAGTCACCATCTTACTCTATACTCTCTCTCTCTGTCTCTCTCTCTCTCTCCCTCTGTAGTCACCATCTTACTCTATACTCTCTCTCTCTCTCTCTCCCTCTGTAGTCACCATCTTACTCTATACTCTCTCTCCCTGTCTCTCTCTCCCTCTGTAGTCACCATCTTACTCTATACTCTCTCTCTCTGTCTCTCTCTCTCTCTCCCTCTGTAGTCACCATCTTACTCTATACTCTCTCTCTCTGTCTCTCTCTCTCTCTCCCTCTGTAGTCACCATCTTACTCTATACTCTCTCTCTCTCTCTCCCTCTGTAGTCACCATCTTACTCTATACTCTCTCTGTCTCTCTCTCTCTCTCTTTCCCTCTGTAGTCACCATCTTACTCTATACTCTCTCTCTCTGTCTCTCTCTCTCTCTCCCTCTGTAGTCACCATCTTACTCTATACTCTCTCTCTCTGTCTCTCTCTCTCTCTCCCTCTGTAGTCACCATCTTACTCTATACTCTCTCTCTCTGTCTCTCTCTCTCCCTCTGTAGTCACCATCTTACTCTATACTCTCTCTCTGTCTCTCTCTCTCTCTCTCCCTCTGTAGTCACCATCTTACTCTATACTCTCTCTCTCTCTCTCTCCCTCTGTAGTCACCATCTTACTCTATACTCTCTCTCTCTCTCTCTCTCTCTCTCCCTCTGTAGTCACCATCTTACTCTATACTCTCTCTCTCTCTCCCTCTGTAGTCACCATCTTACTCTATACTCTCTCTCTCTCTCTCTCCCTCTGTAGTCACCATCTTACTCTATACTCTCTCTCTCTCTCTCTCTCTCTCTCTCCCTCTGTAGTCACCATCTTACTCTATACTCTATACTCTCTCCGTCTCTCTCTCTCCCTCTCTGTAGTCACCATCTTACTCTATACTCTCTCTCTCTGTCTCTCTCTCTCTCCCTCTGTAGTCACCATCTTACTCTATACTCTCTCTCTGTCTCTCTCTCTCTCTCCCTCTGTAGTCACCATCTTACTCTATACTCTCTCTCTCTGTCTCTCTCTCTCTCCCTCTGTAGTCACCATCTTACTCTATCACCCCTCTCTCTCTCTCTCTCTCCCCTCTGTAGTCACCATCTTACTCTATACTCTCTCTCTCTGTCTCTCTCTCTCTCTCCCTCTGTAGTCACCATCTTACTCTATACTCTCTCTCTCTGTCTCTTTCCCTCTGTAGTCACCATCTTACTCTATACTCTCTCTCTCTCTCTCTCTCTCTCTCTCCCTCTGTAGTCACCATCTTACTCTATACTCTCTCCGTCTCTCTCTCTCCCTCTGTAGTCACCATCTTACTCTATACTCTCTCTCTCTGTCTCTCTCTCTCTCTCCCTCTGTAGTCACCATCTTACTCTATACTCTCTCTCTCTGTCTCTCTCTCTCTCTCCCTCTGTAGTCACCATCTTACTCTATACTCTCTCTCTCTGTCTCTCTCTCTCTTTCCCTCTGTAGTCACCATCTTACTCTATACTCTCTCTCTCTGTCTCTCTCTCTCTCTCCCTCTGTAGTCACCATCTTACTCTATACTCTACTCTCTCTCTCTCTCTCCCTCTGTAGTCACCATCTTACTCTATACTCTCTCTCTGTCTCTCTCTCTCTCTCTTTCCCTCTGTAGTCACCATCTTACTCTATACTCTCTCTCTCTCTCTCTCTCCCTTGGTAGTCACCATCTTACTCTATACTCTCTCTCTCTGTCTCTCTCTCTCTCTCTCCCTCTGTAGTCACCATCTTACTCTATACTCTCTCTCTCTGTCTCTCTCTCTCTCTCTCCCTCGGTAGTCACCATCTTACTCTATACTCTCTCTCTCTGTCTCTCTCTCTCTCTCTCCCTCTGTAGTCACCATCTTACTCTATACTCTCTCTCTCCGTCTCTCTCTCTCCCTCTGTAGTCACCATCTTACTCTATACTCTCTCTCTTTCTGTCTCTGTCTCTCTCTCTCCCTGTCTCTCTCTCCCTCTGTAGTCACCATCTTACTCTATACTCTCTCCCTCTCTCTCTCTCTCTCTCTCTCTCTCTCCCTCTGTAGTCACCATCTTACTCTATACTCTCTCTTTCTCTCGCTCTCTCTCCCTCTCTCTCTGTCTCTCTTTCCCCCTCTCTCTTTCTCTCTCACTCTCTCTCTCCCTCTCTCTCTCTGTCTCTCTCTCTGTCTCTCTCTGTCCCTCTGTCTGTCTGTCTGTCTGTCTGTCTGTCTGTCTGTCTGTCTGTCTGTCTGTCTCTCTCTCTCTCTCTCTCTCTCTCTCTCTCTGTCTCTCTCTCTCTGTCACTGTCTCTCTCTCTCTCTCTCTTCCTTCTTAGTTTCTCTCCCTCTTTCTATCAGCAATTGTTTTCACCATCTCTAATGCTCTCTCTATCAATCTCATTGTCCTCCGTCTCCCAACCTCTCTTTCTCTCTCTCTCTATCAATCTCATTCTCCTCCGTCTCCCAACCTCTCTCTCTCTCTCTCTCTCTCTCTCTCTCTCTCTATCAATCTCATTCTCCTCTGTCTCCCAACCTCTCTCTCTCTCTCTCTCTCTCTCTCTCTCTCTTTCTCTCCCTCTCTCTATCAATCTCATTCTCCTCTGTCTCCCAACCTCTCTCTCTCTCTGTCCCTCTCTCTGTCTGTCTGTCTCTCTCTCTGTCTGTCTCTGTCACTGTCTCTCTCTCTCTCTCTTCCTTCTTAGTTTCTCTCCCTCTTTCTATCAGCAATTGTTTTCACCATCTCTAATGCTCTCTCTATCAATCTCATTGTCCTCCGTCTCCCAACCTCTCTTTCTCTCTCTCTCTATCAATCTCATTCTCCTCCGTCTCCCAACCTCTCTCTCTCTCTCTCTCTCTCTCTCTCTCTCTATCAATCTCATTCTCCTCTGTCTCCCAACCTCTCTCTCTCTCTATCAATCTCATTGTCCTCTGTCTCCCAACCTCTCTCTCTCTCTCTCTCTCTCTCTCTCTCTATCAATCTCATTCTCCTCTGTTTCCCAACCTCTCTCTCTCTCTCTCTCTCTCTCTCTATCAATCTCATTCTCCTCTGTCTCCCAACCTCTCTCTCTCTCTTATATGCTGTCTCTTTCCATGTCCCTATATGTCTCACTCTCCTTTCCATCCTCTTTCTCTCTCTCTCTTTCCAATATCCACCTCTTTTCATACCCTCTATACCACTCCATCTATCTCTCTTTCTTAGACATGTCCATCCTCCTCTCTTCTCTCATTCCCTCCAAGTCATTCCTAATGTACCTCAGGCTGTGTGATGCGAGACTGTAGTCAATGGCCATTTAGCGATGGGATGTGCGTTATCAGATGTAATGATCCTCAGGGTAGACGTTGCCCTTAGGCACAGATCTAGGATCAGTTTTATCCTCCACCATATCCTGTCCTTAACCAATAGGGTGGTGAATATAAAACTGACCTTAGATCAAAGTCTCAGTTACTACTGTTGACCAGGGTCTAATCAAAAGTAGTGCACTATACCATTTGGGATGCAGCCTAGACCTAAATGAGTCTCTTCCGTACCCACCTCTACCCTGATCATCTCTTTTCATGTTTCTGTTCCTTACTGGCTAATAGAGCCTGTCTGGCTGACCCATGGCAGTCCCATTAGGTTGCCAGTTTGGGGAATAGAGCATACAGCCTGGACTTTAATACAGGGGCAGAAACACCATCCTGTTAAAGGAGAAGGACTTGAAGTGTAATATATATACACTGAGTATAGACTGACCAGGTGAACCCAGCTGAAAGATATCCCTTATTGATGCCACCTGTTAAATCCACTTCAGTCAGTGTAGATGGAGATTGAGTTATCCAACTGGCCCCTCCGTCGCGACGTAACCTGAACGCCCATCTGCGGCCCGCTAATCGTTAGCTGTCTTATCGGCTGCTATCTTAATAGGTCTATTGGACAATTTTCTTGGGCCACTATAACTATAACTATTTTGCCAATTGGACTGGTCCCCCCTACCACACGGAACCCCACTAACCTACAGACGGAAACGCACGAGGTGGCTAAAAACAGACCTCCCTCCATCTTCTACCAGCTTGCTTCCTATGGCCCTGTTAGCTGTCTGAATCTCACTTGGACATTTATGATCACTCGGCTAAGCATGCCTCTCCTTAATGTCAATATGCCTTGTCCATTGCTCTTCTGGTTAGTGTTTATTGGCTTATTTCACTGTAGAGCCTCTATCCCTGCTCATTAAACCTTATCCAACCTTTCAGTTCCTCCACCCACACATGCTATGACATCTTCTGGTTTCAGTGATGTTTCTAGAGACAATATCTCTCTCATCATCACTCAATGCCTAGGTTTACCTCCACTGTATTCACATCCTACCATACCTTTGTCTGTACATTATAACTTGAAGCTATTTTATCGCCCCCAGAAACCTGCTCCTTTTACTCTCTATTCCGGACGTCATAGACGACCAATTCTCATAGCTTTTAGCCGTACCCTTATCCTACACCTCCTCTGTTCCTCTGGTGATGTAGAGGTTAATCCAGGCCCTGCAGTGCCTAGCTCCACTCCTACTCCCCAGGCGCTCTCTTTTGATGACTTCTGTAACCGTAATAGCCTTGGTTTCATGCATGTTAACATTAGAAGCCTCCTCCCTAAGTTTGTTTTATTCACTGCTTTAGCACACTCCGCCAACCCGGATGTCCTAGCCGTGTCTGAATCCTGGCTTAGGAAGTCCACCAAAAACTCTGAAATCTTCATCCCTAACTACAACATTTTCAGACAAGATAGAACGGCCAAAGGGGGCGGTGTTGCAATCTACTGCAGAGATAGCCTGCAGAGTTCTGTCCTACTATCCAGGTCTGTACCCAAACAATTTGAACTTCGACTTTTAAAAATCCATCTCTCTAAAAACAAGTCTCTCACCGTTGCCACCTGCTATAGACCACCCTCTGCCCCCAGCTGTGCTCTGGACACCATATGTGAACTGGTTGCCCCCCATCTATCTTCAGAGCTCGTGCTGCTAGGTGACCTAAACTGGGACATGCTTAACACCCCGGCCATCCTACAATCTAAGCTTGATGCCCTCAATCTCACACAAATTATCAATAAACCTACCAGGTACCACCCCAAAGCCGAAAACACGGACACCCTCATGGATATCATCCTAACCAACTTGCCCTCTAAATACACCTCTGCTGTTTTCAACCAAGATCTCAGCGATCACTGCCTCATTGCCTGCATCCATAATGAGTCAGCGGTCAAACGACCTCCACTCATCACTGTCAAACGCTCCCTGAAACATTTCAGTGAGCAAGCCTTTCTAATCGACCTTCTCCGGGTATCCTTGAAGGATATTGACCTCATCCCGTCAGTAGAGGATGCCTGGTTATTTAAAAAAAATGCCTTCCTCACCATCTTAAATAAGCATGCCCCATTCAAGAAATTTAGAACCCTGAACAGATATAGCCCTTGGTTCTCTCCAGACCTGACTGCCCTTAACCAACACAAAAACATCCTGTGGCGTTCTGCATTAGCATCGAACAGCCCCCGTGATATGTAACTTTTCAGGGAAGTTAGGAACAAATATACCCAGGCTGTTAGAAAAGCCAAGGCTAGCTTTTTCAAGCAGAAATTTGCTTCCTGCAACACAAACTCAAGAAAGTTCTGGGACACTGTAAAGTCCATGGAGAATAAGAACACCTCCTCCCAGCTGCCCACTGCACTGAGGATAGGAAACTCGGTCACCTCTGATAAATCCACTATAATTGAGAATTTCAATAAGCATTTTTCTACGGCTGGCCATGCTTTCCACCTGGCTACCCCTACCGCGGTCAACAGCACTGCACCTCCCACAGAAATTGTTGCATCCCCTGTTACTAGCCTGTTCAACCTCTCTTTTGTATCGTCTGAGATTCCAAAAGATTGGAAAGCAGCTGCTGTCATCCCCCTCTTCAAAGGAGGGGACACTCTTGACACAAACTGCTACAGACCTATATCTATCCTACCCTGCCTTTCTAAGGTCTTCGAAAGCCAAGTCAACAAACAGATTACCGACCATTTCGAATCCCACCGCACCTTCTCCACTATGCAATCTGGTTTCAGAGCTTGTCATGGGTGCACCTCAGCCACGCTCAACGATTTCGTAACCACCATCGATAAGAAACAATACTGTGCTGCCGTATTCATTGACCTAGCCAAGGCTTTCGACTCTGTCAATCACCACATCCTCATCGGCAGACTCAATAGCCTTGGTTTCTCAAATGATTGCCTCGCCTGGTTCACCAGCTACTTCTCTGATAGAGTTCAATGTGTCAAATCGGATGGCCTGTTGTCCGGGCCTCTGGTAGTCTCTATGGGGGTGCCACAGGGTTCAATTCTTGGACCAACTCTTTTCTCTGTATACATCAATGATGTCGCTCTTGCTGCTGGTGAGTCTCTGATCCATCTCTACGCAGACGACACCATTCTGTATACTTCTGGCCCTTCTTTGGACACTGTGTTAACAACCCTCCAGACGAGCTTCAATGCCATACAACTCTACTTCCGTGGCCTCCGACTCCTCTTAAATACAAGTAAAACTAAATGCATGCCCTTCAACCGATCGCTGCCTGCACCTGCCCGCCCGTCCAGCATCACTAGTCTGGACGGTTCTGACTTAGAATATGTGGACAACTACTAATACCTAGGTGTCTGGTTAGACTGTAAGCTCTCCTTCCAGACTCACATCAAACATCTCCAATCCAAAGTTAAATCTAGAATTGGCTTCCTATTTCGCAACAAAGCATCCTTCACTCATGTTGCCAAACATACCCTCATAAAACTGACCATACTACCGATCCTTGACTTCGGCGATGTCATTTACAAAATAGCCTCCAACACTCTACTTAGCAAATTGAATGTAGTCTATCACAGTGCCATCCGTTTTGTCACCAAAGCCCCATATACTACCCACCACTGCGACCTGTACACTCTCGTTGGCTGGCCCTCGCTTCATACTCGTCGCCAAACCCACTGGCTCCAGGTCATCTACAAGACCCTGCTAGGTAAAGTCCCCCCTTATCTCCGCTCACTGGTCACCATAGCAGCACCCACCTGTAGCACGCGCTCCAGCAGGTATATCTCTCTGGTCACCCCCAAAGCCAATTCCTCCTTTGGCCGTCTCTCCTTCCAGTTCTCTGCTGCCAATGACTGGAACGAACTACAAAAATCTCTGAAACTGGAAACACTTATCTCCCTCACTAGCTTTAAGCACCCAGCTGTCAGAGCAGCTCACAAATCACTGCACCTGTACATAGCCCATCTATAATTTAGCCTTCTTCCCCTACTGTATTTATTTATTTATTTTGCTCCTTTGCACCCCATTATTTCTATTTCTACTTTGCACTTTCTTCCACTACAAATCTACCATTCCAGTGTTTAATTGCTGTATTGTATGTACTTCGCCACCATGGCATTTTTTTGCCTTTACCTCCCTTATCTCACCTCATTTGCTCACATTGTATATAGACTTATTTTTCTACTGTATTATTGACTGTATGTTTGTTTTACTCCATGTGTAACTCTGTGTTGTTGTATGTGTCGAACTGTTTTGCTTTATCTTGGACAGGTCGCAATTGTAAATGAGAACTTGTTCTCAACTTGCCTACCTGGTTAAATAAAGGTGAAATAAGAGATGAAGGGGAGGAGACAGGTTAAAGAAGGATTTTTAAGCCTTGAGACAGTTGAGACATTGTGTGTGTGTCATTCAGAGGGTGGAACCCAAAGGGTCTCAATGTGTATTCGTGCTTCTTCTGTAGCCCAGACTAATGCTGTGGGCGGTCAGATATTGGACAGTATATTACACACACACACACACACACACACACACACACACACACACACGCGCGCGCGCGCGGATGCCTGCGTCGCCACTTTACAGTGACAGCACATTATCAGATGAGTATTTATGCAGAGCCCCATAGTGCACTACTCTGGTCAAAAGTAGTGCTCTATGTAGGGAATAGGGTGCCATTTGGGACTCTACCTGTATGACTATATTAGACACACTGCATGGCCAAAAGTATGCGGACGCCTGCTCGTCGAACATCTCATTCCAAAATAATGGCCATTAATATGGAGTTGGTCCCCCCTTTTGCTGCTATAACAGCCTCCACTCTTCTGGGAAGGCTTTCCACTAGGTGTTGGAACATTGCTGCGGGGACTTGCTTCCATTCAGCCACAAGAGCATTAGTGAGGTCGGGCACTGTTGTTTGGAGATTAGACCTGGCTCGCAGTCGGCCTTCCAATTCATCCCAAAGGGGTTCGATTGGGTTTAGGTCAGGGCTCTGTGCAGGCCAGTCAAGTTCTTCCAAACCAATCTCGACAAACCATTTCTGTATGGACCTCGCTTTGTGCCCGGGGGCATTGTAATGTTGGAACAGGAAAGGGCATTCCCCAAACTGGAAGCACAGAATTGTCTAGAATGTCATTGTATGCTGTAGCGTTAAGCTTTTCCTTCACTGGAATTAAGGGACCTAGTCTGAACCATGAAAAACATCCCCAGACCATTATTAATCCTCCACCAAACTTTACATTCGGCACTATGCATTCGGGCAGGTGGCATTCTCCTGTCATCCGCCAAACCCAGATTAATCCGTCAGACTGCATAAAAGGGGAAGCGTGATTCATCACTCCAGACAACGTGTTTCTACTGCTCCAGAATCCAATGGCGGCAAGCTTTACACCACTCCAGCCGACACTTGGCATTCCGCATGGTGATCTTAGGCTTGTGTGCGGCTGCTCTGCCATTTCATGAAGCTCCTGATGAGCAGTTCTTGTGCTGACGTTGCTTCCATAGGCAGTTTGGAAGTTGGTAGTGAGTGTTGCAACTGAGGACAGACGATTTCATCACGCTACACACTTCAGCACTCGGCGGCCCCATTCTGTGAGCTTGTGTGGCCTACCACTTTGCGGCTGAGCCGTTGTTGCTCCTAGACTTCACAATAACAGCACTAACAGTTGACCGGGGCAGCTCTAGCAGGGCAGAAATGTAACAAACTGACTTGTTGGAAAGGTGGCATCCTATGACGTTGCCACGTTGAAAGTCACTGAGCTCTTCAGTATGGCCAATGTTTGTCTATGGAGATTGCATTGCTGTGTACTCGATTTTATACACCTGTCAGCAATGGTTGTGGCTGAAATAGCCGAATCCATTAATTTGAAGGGGTGTCCACATACTTGTGTATATGTCGTGTATACCAGACCCATCATTAAATATTAATTCTCACGGAGATTGCCTACCCTGTCTTCACTGAGGCTGTGTATATTGTGTGTACATTCACCGGCTAGTTTATTAGCTACATCCATCTAGCACCGCGTCGGATCCCCCTTTGCCTCCAGAACAGCCTGAATTCTTCAGGTAATTCTACAAGGTGTCGGAAACGTTCCGCAGGGATGTTGGTCCACACTGATGCGATGACATCACGCAGTCGCTGCAGATTGGACGGTGGTACATTCATGCTGCTAACAGGCCGCTCCATCTCATCCCACAGATGCTCTATAGGGTGGAGGTCTGGGGACTGACCAGATAACTGAACTCTCATGTTCCAGGCTATGTTTCTCCAGGCTATGTTTCTCCACTCCTCAATTGTCCAGCGTTGGTGAAGGCGTGCCCACTGGAGTCACTTCCTGTTGTTTTTAGCTGATCGTAGTGGAACACGGTGTGGTCGACGGCTGTAATAGCCCATCAGTGACAAGGAGGGGCGAGTTGTGTGTTCTGAGATGCCGTTTTGCACACCACTGTTGTACTGCTCCGTTATTTGTCTGTTTGTGGCCCGCTTGTTACCTTGCACCATTCTTGCCGTTCTCCTTCGACTGCTCTCATCAACGAGCTGTTTTCGCCCACGGGACTGCCACTGACTAGACATTTTTTGTTTGTCGCGCCATTCTCGGTAAACCCTAGACTGTCGTGCGTGAAAAGCCCAGGAGGGCAGACGTTTCTGAGACGCTGGCACTGACGTGCCTGGCACCCACGATCAAACCACACCCAAAGTCGCTTAGGTCACTAGTTTTGTCCATTGTAACATTCAATCGAACAGTAACTGAATGCCTCAATGCCTGTCTGCCTGCTTTATATATCAAGCCATTTTCTCCACTAGACTCACTGTCTGTAGGAGCGATCAATTTTCGTGAACGGGATGGTGTACCTAATAAACTGGTCGGTGAGTGTAGTGTGTGTGCACATGCGTGCATGTCAGTGTGTGTGTACTCCTCACACAACCTATAAACATACTGCCGGTATCCATTAGCACTGTAAGTAATTGGAGCTCAGTATCTGTCCCACACTAGCCTGCAGTATAAAGCCCTACCTCTATTCTTTTATGGGACTGAAAGTTCAGATAACCCCTATCTACAAAGAATGCTTTTAAACCTCTGGCACATCATTTAAATAAGACCCCCTTCTTTCTGGCTTCCCTTCACCTTATGGATTTATGTCTGTCTGTCTGTCTGTCTGTCTGTCTGTCTGTCTGTCTGTCTGTCTGTCTGTCTGTCTGTCTGTCTGTCTGTCTGTCTGTCTGTCTGTCTGTCTGTCTGTCTGTCTGTCTGTCTGTCTGTCTGTCTTCTTCCCCTCTCTACCTCTCTCTATATGGAGATATTTATTGGAGCCTTTCTTTCTCTACCCCCCCCCCTCTCCCTCTCTCTCCCCTCTCCTCTCCCTCTCTCTTCTCTCTCTCCTCTCTCTCCCTCTCTCTCTCGCCCTCTCTCCTCTCTCTCTCTCTCTCTCTCTCTCTCTCTCTCTCTCTTTTCTCTCTCTCTCTCATCAGAAACAATACACCATATGAGGAATAAGGTGTAATTTGGGACTCTCTCTCTCTCTCTCTCTCTCTCTCTCTCTCTCGTCAGAAACAATACACCATATGAGGAATAAGGTGTAATTTGGGATGTAGCCAGTGACTGCTGGTGGGCTGATCCTCATCAAGCTGTATTCAGACACAATAAGACTTTTTTTTAAGGTGCTCCCTTCTACACGCAGGCGCACGCACATACTCTTTTAGAGTTTAAATAAGGGGCAGACAGAGGAAACGATAATGCTGTTTATCAAAGTATTTTTTATCCCGATATCATGCAGAAGCCAGCTTCCTCATATTTGTGGGTTGCTGTGGTTACTGAGTGTGTTGTTCTGGTTATTAAGTGGGATATTCTATGGAAACTTTGATCGGGGGTTTAAGGTATTGTAGTGATTTGAGGGGGGGGGGGGGGGGGCAGCCTCACTGAGACTTGAACCAGCAATCATGCACCAGCTGTGCCATAGAGGTCCAGACCTCTTGGTAGAGGTGCTGCACTCAAATGGCATAGAAGTCCATTAAAGAAAGAAATTGTTACGTAGAAGAAACAACACAGACTGTCTTTTTCTTAGTATATAGGCTACCCAATGAGAAGCACTCCTGTTATAGATCACACAGACACATACTGATATTCGGCTTAATTGGATCACTTATTGCTTGCTTTTGGTCAATATTTATCTGTTGTTGTTTCCCCCTACCGTCTATTTCCCTCTCTCTCTCTCTATCTTTTCTCTTTGTTCATCTGCTCCCTCCACATGAAAATGTATATGCATTTAATAAACTTGTTCATGTCTTTCTCATTTCCCCCTATACAGTACCTCTCTCTCTCTCTCTCTCTCTCTCTCTCTCTCTCTCTCTCTCTCTCTGTCTCTCTGTCTTTTCTCTCTCTCTCTCTCTCTCTCTCCTGTCTCTCTGTCTTTTCTCTCCCTCTCTCTCTCTCTCTCTCTTTTCTCTCTCTCTCTCTCTCTCTCTTTCTCTCTGTCTTTTCTCTCTCTCTCTCTGTCTTTTTCTCTCTCTCTCTCTGTCTTTCTCTCTCTCTCTCTCTCTCTCTTTTCTCTCTCTCTCTCTCTGTCTCTCTCGTCTTTTCTCTCTCTCTCTCTCTCTCCTCTGTCTTTTCTCTCTCCTCTCTCTCTCTCTCTCTCTGTCTTTTCTCTCTCTCTCTCTCTCTCTCTCTCTCTCTCTCTCTCTCTCTGTCTTTTCTCTCTCTCTCTCTGTCTTTCTCTCTCTCTCTCTCTCTCTCTCTCTCTCTGTCTTTCTCTCTCTCTCTCTCTCTCTCTCTCTCTCTCTCTTCTGCTAGCCAAGTCATAGACACACAAGTTTGTATTCGTTCGGTGTTCCTCTGTTTTTTTTAAATGACACAGCGAAATGGAAATGATCTCTCTCTCTCAGATCCCTTATAGATCACAGCAAAGGCTGTGAGGGGCTGAGACTGGAGGCTTTAAGCAGACACACACACACACACACACACACACACACACACACACACACACACACACACACACACACACACACACACACACACACACACACACACACCTCCAGCCCCTCTCCCTTCACACTCCCAGGAACCTAGTCACTCCAAAGATGTGCAACATTTCCAAACAGTTGTGGACAGACAGACACACAGCGTCCCGTCTATGAACGCAGCCCTTGCTGGTATCCCAGGGCATTAGTGCGTGCAGACGTGTTCCCTCGATAATGTTAGTGAAACGCGCACTACCGCCCTGAACCATCTCAGCAGCTCTCCTCATTATGTAACCACTAGCTCTGGTTCAGTAGTATCTCAGCAGCTCTCCTCATTATGTAACTACTGAACCAGAGCTAGTGGTATCTCAGCAGCTCTCCTCATTATGTAACTACTGAACCAGAGCTAGTGGTATCTCAGCAGCTCTCCTCATTATGTAACTACTGAACCAGAGCTAGTGGTATCTCAGCAGCTCTCCTCATTATGTAACTACTGAACCAGAGCTAGTGGTATCTCAGCAGCTCTCCTCATTATGTAACTACTGAACCAGAGCTAGTGGTATCTCAGCAGCTCTCCTCATTATGTAACTACTGAACCAGAGCTAGTGGTATCTCAGCAGCTCTCCTCATTATGTAACTACTGAACCAGAGCTAGTGGTATCTCAGCAGCTCTCCTCATTATGTACTACTGAACCAGAGCTAGTGGTATCTCAGCAGCTCTCCTCATTATGTAACTACTGAACCAGAGCTAGTGGTATCTCAGCAGCTCTCCTCATTATGTAACTACTGAACCAGAGCTAGTGGTATCTCAGCAGCTCTCCTCATTATGTAACTACTGAACCAGAGCTAGTGGTATCTCAGCAGCTCTCCTCATTATGTAACTACTGAACCAGAGCTAGTGGTATCTCAGCAGCTCTCCTCATTATGTAACTACTGAACCAGAGCTAGTGGTATCTCAGCAGCTCTCCTCATTATGTAACTACTGAACCAGAGCTAGTGGTATCTCAGCAGCTCTCCTCATTATGTAACTACTGAACCAGAGCTAGTGGTATCTCAGCAGCTCTCCTCATTATGTAACTACTGAACCAGAGCTAGTGGTATCTCAGCAGCTCTCCTCATTATGTAACTACTGAACCAGAGCTAGTGGTATCTCAGCAGCTCTCCTCATTATGTAACTACTGAACCAGAGCTAGTGGTATCTCAGCAGCTCTCCTCATTATGTAGCTACTGAACCAGAGCTAGTGGTATCTCAGCAGCTCTCCTCATTATGTAACTACTGAACCAGAGCTAGTGGTATCTCAGCAGCTCTCCTCATTATGTAACTACTGAAGCAGAGCTAGTGGTATCTCAGCAGCTCTCCTCATTATGTAGCTACTGAACCAGAGCTAGTGGTATCTCAGCAGCTCTCCTCATTATGTAGCTACTGAACCAGAGCTAGTGGTATCTCAGCAGCTCTCCTCATTATGTAACTACTGAAGCAGAGCTTGCGTTATCTCAGTGGTGACACCCGGCGCTCTCCTCATTATGTAACTACTGAACCAGGGAATATCACCATATTCCTTTATAGTACACACATTTTTACAGTGCTGTAAAGTACTTAAATAAAAATACTTTTAAAGTACAACTCGAGTCGTTTTTTTTACTATATGTACTCTACTATTTATATCTTTAACAACTTTTATTTACTTTACTACATTCCTAGTTAAAATAATACACTTTTTACTCCATACATTTTCCCTGACACCAAATTGTACTCCTTACATTTTGAATGCTTAGCAGGACAAGAACATTTGTGAACTTTAACCACTTATCAAGAGAACATCCCTGGTCATCCCTACTGCCTCTGATCTGGAGAACTCACAAAACAGAGAACATCCCTGGTCATACCTACTGCCTCTGATCTGGAGAACTCACAAAACAGAGAACATCCCTGGTCATCCCTACTGCCTCTGATCTGGAGAACTCACAAAACAGAGAACATCCCTGGTCATCCCTACTGACTCTGATCTGGAGGACTCACTAAACAGAGATCATCCCTGGTCATCCCTACTGCCTCTGATCTGGAGGACTCACAAAACAGAGAACATCCCTGGTCATCCCTACTGCTTCTGATCTGGAGGACTCACTAAACAGAGAACATCCCTGGTCATACCTACTGCCTCTGATCTGGAGGACTCACTAAACAGAGAACATCCCTGATCACCCCTACTGCCTCTGATCTGGAGGACTCACTAAACACAAATGCTTCATTTGTAAATGATGTCTGAGTGTTGGAGGGTGCCCCAGGGTATCCATAAATAAATTGTCTGGTTTGCTTAATATAAGGAGTTTGAGTATATTTAAAGCATATTTAAAACCAAATACTTTTACACTTTTACTCGAGTAGTGCCTCGACTTTTACTTTTACTTGAGTCATTTTCTATTAAGGTATCTACTTTTACTCAAGTATGACAGTTGGATACTTTTTCCACCACAGTATACAGGGAATAGGATTCCATTTGGGAGCCACGCTCTGTCTCCAGGGTGACTCACCGTCAGATCCATTGGCTTTTGCTCAAAGACATCTGAGGTCAACTGTTAATTCCTCTCTGTTATCCTCAGTCGATATACGAAACAAATGTCAGGAACCAACGGAATTACAACAAGATTTGACGATTTCATGATTATGTATCCTATAAAGTAACCATCTGTATTATTTTGAGGGTTAATTGAAGTTTTGTGGGTAAGCTGTAGACGTGAATGTGCTGTGAAGCTCGTGGTCTAACTGGCTCGGTGCGAGGTTGTTTACAACGGGAGCGCAGCGTGAGGACGTGCGAGCTTCGAGAGCAGTTGACTGTTCTCTGTCGCCGAAGTTGGTGTTCTTCTGTCGAACGGGAAAGGAAAACTCTGAAATATATTTGATTCAGTGTTTTTTTTTTTAAAGAGATTTTGGTTATTTTCCCTTTTACCTTTGAATAATGTGTGAGATGTAGCTGGGATGAACCGGAGTGATTAAACCTGGAACCGAGGGAGAAGGAGAGAGAGAGGGATATTTCACCAGTGGTTTGGTAAGCACTTCTCTCGAACATGAAGGAGAAAAGTCGGGATCAGAGCTTTTCTGACTCCCGGGAACTAGACGGCTCTTATGATCCGCTCACAGGTAAGTAAATAATCATTTTCATTTTTGTTTGGATTAATAATTGCAATGGATAAACAATTGGAAAATGTATGCTAGTTGAAGTATGTTTGGTTTTGTTAGTTTGCTGACCTGGCTTTTGGTAGGCTATCTTCTTTGGTCTCTGGATATGACGTCCTTATAATAATAATAATCAGGATGTAAATGATGTAATTCATTTGGTGGCCCATCAATGACTGAAATCAACCTATTATTTGGTAGCCTAACAACATGGAAACTGTGCTGTACGCACAAAGCAAAGTGGAGGACAATCAAATATGTTCTTCAAATTGAAATAATCGGCCAGTAATAAACTTCTTTCCCCATGCGCCGCGTGGCCAGATTTGAAGGGTCAGCAGCGGCCGTTTAACCGTCCGACTCCATCCCGGACGCCGCGCGGTCGTTTGACGGTGGAGAAGTTATACTGCGGGCGGGAGAAATGGGAGCTACCGATATGGATAATTTCCCTGCCTAGTCATAAATTCTGCCGGCTCTCGTGCCTTGGGCAACCGACCAAGGTCACTGTTAAGGGCCCCTGGGATAATGGCACGGGCGAAAAATGAATGAATGAGGCGTCTAATCACGGTTGATTTTTAGGGGGTTGTTTCTAACGAATGATGAACAGTCTATTGTTGGTTAGCGGACGAGGGCTGCATCTCAATAGTCTAAGGTAGCTCCGTCTCTCATCATCTCCTCTCCTCCATTTATAGTCAATTATATTGAGAGAGGTGAAAACATGTAGAGTGAGGTCTGAGGTATTCTCTCGAGACATACGGTTTGCTTCCGGCAATGTATCCATGCTCCAGGCTTACGACCAGGTCTGAGGTGCTGAAACAAGCCTAGTCATGTGGCGCTCTCCATGGTCCTGAACATAGAAATATCCTCCATTCCATTTCTATGGTCCTTGTTGAGTTTGGTCTGTTTGAATGGGGGAGAGGTGGGATTGGTTGTTCCTTCCTTCCTTCCTTCCTTCCTTCCTTCCTTCCTTCCTTCCTTCCTTCCTTCCTTCCTTCCTTCCTTCCTTCCTTTTAAGGAAAGGAGATGAGGAAATGAAGCTAGTTAAGCCAAGAGAATGTCACATAGCCCTTGGCTCCCTATGAGTGTGATCCAATGACAGACACGTTTGTCCGTGAAATGTCACAATTTGAGGTGCCTGTCTCAGTCTGTTTAGCAAATGTCATTTGATGTTTGAATTT
The DNA here is from genome assembly GCF_965601325.2 of Salmo salar. Lineage (NCBI taxonomy): Eukaryota > Metazoa > Chordata > Actinopteri > Salmoniformes > Salmonidae > Salmo > Salmo salar. Next base: position 18,307,855 of record NC_138302.1, read on the forward strand.
TCCACTTCCCAACTGTTGTTTTAGTGTTCTTCCCTTGACTGGGTCTGCATCCCAAATGGCACCCTATTCCCTATATATGTTTGGGTCAAAAGTTGTGCACTATGTAGGGAACAGGGTGCCATTTGGAGGCTCAGCCTGGAAAGATAAGTGTCATTTGAGACAAGGAGGGATCAGCCAATGTTTGGTTGCAAACAGACTCATATTCATTTTTCTATTTAATGCTCTGTGTGTGTGTGTGTCTGTGTCTCTGTGTGTGTCTCTGTGTGTGTGTGTGTGTGTGTGTGTGTCTCTGTGTGTGTCTGTGTCTCTGTCTGTGTCTCTGTGTGTGGGTGTGTGTGTCTGTGTGTGTGTGTCTGTGTCTCTGTGTGTGTCTGTGTCTCTCTCTCTGTGTGTGTGTGTGTGTGTGTGTGTGTCTGCTCCGATAACTCTAGTCTTTTGTTCTCTGACAGATTGTCAAACAGCTCCCGAAATACTGCAATTCTCATTCTACAAAAAGCTCTGGTAACACAATCATTATTTGATCATTTACAGGAGTGTTAGACATCGAGTGCATCCCAAATGGATCTCTATTGAGTGCATAGGGCCCTGGTCAAAAGTAGTGCACTATGTAGGGAACAGGCTGCCATTTGGGACAGAGTGTTCGACGGCAGATTTTGATATGGTGATAGATTTGGTCCCAGATCAGTTTGTGCTCATGTTTGGCATGACAGTTCCATAATGAGTTGGAAGAGAGCAGAAGAAGCGTTTATTTCCAGCTTTATCCACCAATTTTTCACATTTTGTATTTTTTCATCAGAAAGGATTGCTAATGGGTACCTTCATGTGGATGTAAAATATTTCTGTTCCCAGATTTTTATTAATAGATTTTATGTAGATGTGTGTGAAAATGTTATTTTTTTTCCAAACGCTATATTTGTTTAGCTGGAAAGGAATGTATGTATCCTGTGTATTTGACTGTGATCTGTGGCCGTCTCACCTAGCTATCTTAAGACGGATGGTTGAATAGATGACTGAAAGATGGATGGTTGAATAGATGACTGAAAGATGGATGGGTGAATGGATGGGTGAATAGATGACTGAAAGATGGATGGGTGAATAGATGACTGAAAGATGAATGGTTGAATAGATGACTGAAAGATGGATGGGTGAATAGATGACTGAAAGATGGATGGTTGAATAGATGACTGAAAGATGAATGGTTGAATAGATGACTGAAAGATGGATGGGTGAATAGATGACTGAAAGATGGATGGGTGAATAGATGACTGAAAGATGAATGGTTGAATAGATGACTGAAAGATGGATGGGTGAATAGATGACTGAAAGATGGATGGTTGAATAGATGATTGAAAGATGAATGGTTGAATAGATGACTGAAAGATGGATGGTTGAATAGATGACTGAAAGATGGATGGTTGAATAGATGACTGAAAGATGGATGGTTGAATAGATGACTGAAAGATGAATGGTTGACTAGATGACTGAAAGATGGATGGTTGAATAGATGACTGAAAGATGGATGGGTGAATAGATGACTGAAAGATGAATGGATACATTAGTGAAAAAAGGATGGATGAATAGATGAGTGAAAGATGGATGACTGAATATCCTCTATTTCTCCAAGGGTTAAACATGTTACATACATGAGTGTGTGTGTGTGTTCCTCCATCCACTTCTTGTGTGTGTCTTGCATCACTTATCAATAACTTCAGGTGCATAATAACAAATAAAAAATACTTATTAATAATAAAAAAGCAATATAAAGAGATAATCATGATGTTTGTTTGATTATCCTTGTGGGGACCAAACAACTGATTTCCATTCAAAATCCCATTGTCCCTAACCCTTAAACCTAATTCTAACCCTAACCTTAATTGTAATCCTAAACCTAACCCCTAAGCCTAAAATAGCCTTTTTCCTTGTGCAAACCGGCAAAATGTCGCCACTTGGATAGTAAAACCAAAAACCACACACACACACATGCACAAACACACACACGCTGACGTGGAAACCGTCCACTAGGGGCCTTCCAGTAGGTTTGGGTTTTGCTGGGCGATGTGGACGGGATGGTGGAAGGCCGTAAGCATCTGCCTCTGGTTGAAAAGGTTACATGTTCCAGTGATATTTTAGTTTTAACCCTCTAGAGTGGATGTCCACGCCCTGGCAGAAATCTAATACAATCTGTCAGTTTAAACTAGAGATATTTTTGCATTGGCTGCTAAAAAAGCACTATCTGTTATTCAGTGTGTTTGTATCAGCTAATGGAATGAATGCCAAATAAAGGTTTTCATCAAATCATTTTTTTCATATATTTCTTTTAATACTTCAAGGGGTCTTCAAAATCAAATGGCAAAATGATCCTTCTTAAAACAATTCCATATAGCTTAGTAGTATCCCCCGGGGCTTAGATTAGACAGGGCTTAGATTCTGGTGGGTTAAGTCTATCCCAAACCTTAACCCTTACCTCAACCATTTGGAGTTAATGCCTAACCTTAAGAATTCTGAGTTAACGCCTAAACTTAACCTTTAACACTTTGAAATGTGATGTTTTGGTAACTTGGATGAATGTCTAATTGTGATGTGAGAGCTTGTTGCTTTCGTAACCCTAGTTTTAATCGCTCCTCTCTTTCGTAACCCTAGTTTTAATCGCTCCTCTCTTTCGTAACCCTAGTTTTAATCGCTCCTCTCTTTCCCACGGTAAATTAAACAACTCTTAAACACCACAGAAATCTGCATCGCCGGCTCAGATCTGAATCTCAGATTGGTAATCAATGGGATTCCTGGAGGGGCCTTAGTCAGAGAGAGTGTGTGTGTGTGTGTAAGGTAAGTGTGTGTGTGTCAGTGTACTGTGTGTGGTTTGCAGTTCAGAACGTTAGGACCACAGGCCACATAGGAGCTGTCAGTCACACTACAGCACAGCAGCTGGCCTGCTATGGAAAAACAAACAGAGATATACACACACACACACACACACACACACACACACACACACACACACACACACACACACACACACACACACACGCGCACACTTATGAACAAAACACACACGCACGCACACACACTTATGAACAAAACACACACACTTGCAACAATTCATGTGAGGACACACACACACATATACACATACTCATGTTGGAGAAAAAGAGATCTCGTACTAATAAATAATTGGTGTTTTGCCTCTCTGACCTTTAACTTCTCTTCAGATAATCCCTTGTTTAAACCAGAGAGAGACACAGAGGGAGAGAGAGACACAGAGGGAGAGAGAGACACAGAGGGAGAGAGAGACACAGAGGGAGAGAGAGACACAGAGGGAGAGAGAGACACAGAGGGAGAGAGAGACACAGAGGGAGAGAGAGACACAGAGGGAGAGAGAGACACAGAGGGAGAGAGAGCGAGACACAGAGGGAGGGAGAGCGAGACACAGACCGAGAGAGAGAGAGAGAGAGAGACACAGACCGAGAGAGAGAGAGAGAGAGAGACACAGACCGAGAGAGAGAGAGACAGAGAGAGACCGAGAGAGAGACACAGAGAGAGAGCGAGACAGAGGAGACAGAGGGAGAGAGAGACACACACACAGAGGGAGAGAGAGAGACACACACAGAGGGAGAGAGAGACAGAGGAGACAGAGGGAGGGAGAGAGAGACACAGAGGGGGAGAGAGAGAGACACAGAGAGAGAAAGAGACACAGAGAGAGAGAGGGAGAGAGTTGGAGGGAGAGAGAGACAGAGAGAGAGGGGGAGAGAAGGAAAGAGAGGGAGAGAGTTGGAGGGAGAGAGAGACCGAGAGAGAGAGGGAGAGAAGGAAAGAGAGGGACAGAGTTGGAGGGAGAGAGAGACAGAGAGAGAGAGAGGGCGAGAAGGAAAGAGAGGGAGAGAGTTGGAGGGAGAGAGAGACAGATGTTTGGGAGTCTCTGCTGTTTAGCCTCTGACCTCTGCTTCATATAATCCCCATGTTTAAACCATGTTAGATTAGGGAGGCTATCACTCCTCTCATCCAGTCTGTGTATGTCTGTGTGTGTGTTTCTCTGTGTGTGTGTCTGTGTGTCTGTGTGTGTGTTCTATCTCTCCTCTTCATCTTTTCCTGTCTCTTTTCCACCACACTGAGCCTTGGCCTTATTGAGGTCATTTGGCCACAGTTCAATCCCTCCTTTCAGGGCAGATGGCATTGGTACTGTGTGTGTGTTTGTTTGTGTCTGTGTGTGTGTTTGTGTCTGTGTGTTTGTTTGTGAGTGTGTCTGTCTGTGTGTGTGTGTTTGTCTCTGTGTGTGTTTGTTTGTGTGTGTGTGTGTTTGTTTGTGTCTCTGTGTGTTTGTTTGTGTCTCTGTGTGTGTGTGTTTGTGTGTGTGTGTTTGTCTCTCTGTGTGTGCGTGTGTGTGTTTGTTTGTGTGTGTGTTTGTGTCTGTGTGTGTGTGTGTGTGTGTGTGTGTGTTTGTTTGTGTCTCTGTGTGTGTTTGTGTCTCTGTGTGTGCTTGTGTCTCTCTCTCTGTGTGTGTGTGTGTGTGTGTGTGTGTGTGTGTGTGTGTGTGTGTGTGTGTGTGTGTGTGTGTGTGTGTGTGTGTGTGTGTGTGTGTGTGTGTGTGTGTGTGTGTGTGTGTGTGTGTGTGTGTGTGTGTGTGTGTGTGTGTGTGTGTGTGGTGTGTGTGTACATCGGCTGCATCAATAACACAAGCCTCACTGTCATTATTTGTTCCACAACATTGATTGTTATACAACCAGGAGGGTTGTGTTCATTAGGTACCAGACGGACGAAACGCACTGAAACAGGGAGGGATCTACCTAGACTTTTCTAATGAGCAACGCTCATTTGTAGTTTTACGTTCCAAAATGTTTTTTTGTTGCGTGTGCTGATGAACACGACACTGGCAAGCATGACCCAACGGTTCAAACTCACTCTTAGGTCATTCATTTTGGCTTTTAGTTTTTTAAGCTGCTGTCCTGATTGTTCCTCATCTGTTCCTGTAGGACTGACTTCAAAAGCCCCCTGTTCTTGATTAAGCCCTTGACCATGTGACTTGGAAAACTCAGGGTCCAGATTGTGATCATTGACTTGAAGGGGACTATAGGTATACAGTAGACTGTGTGTGTGTGAGCAGTTACAGTTATTTAACCTTACTAAACATATTTTTTATTGTACCTTTATTTAACTAGGCAAGTCAGTTAAGAACAAATTCTTATTTACAATGACGGCCTAGGAACAGTGGGTTGACTGCCTTGTTCTTGTTCAGGGGCAGAACGACAGATTTTTACCTTGTCAGCTCAGGGATTCGATCTTGCAACCTTTCGGTTACAAGTCCAACGCTCTAACCACTAGGCTACCTGCCGCCCCTACACTCTAACCACTAGACTACCTGCCGCCCCTACACTCTAACCACTAGACTACCTGCCGCCCCTACACTCTAACCACTAGGCTACCTGCCGCCCCTACACTCTAACCACTAGGCTACCTGCCGCCCCTACACTCTAACCACTAGGCTACCTGCCGCCCCTACACTCTAACCACTAGGCTACCTGCCGCCCCTACACTCTAACCACTAGGCTACCTGCCGCCCCTACACTCTAACCACTAGGCTACCTGCCGCCCCTACACTCTAACCACTAGGCTACCTGCCGCCCCTACACTCTAACCACTAGGCTACCTGCCGCCCCTACACTCTAACCACTAGGCTACCTGCCGCCCCTACACTCTAACCACTAGGCTACCTGCCGCCCCTACACTCTAACCACTAGGCTACCTGCCGTCTCTACACTCTAACCACTAGGCTACCTGCCGCCCCTACACTCTAACCACTAGGCTACCTGCCGCCCCTACACTCTAACCACTAGGCTACCTGCCGCCCCTACACTCTAACCACTAGGCTACCTGCCGCCCCTACACTCTAACCACTAGGCTACCCGCCGCCCGAATAAAACACGTCTCATCATAAGCCTGCTGTAGTTATTATAGTACCAGCGAGTCCCAAATGGCACCCTATTCACTATTTAGTGCACAACCATTGACGCTGGTCAAAAGTAGTGCATTCTATAGGAAATAGGATGCCAGTTGGGAGTGGGACAAACACAGGTGTTCTCGTTTGGAGCGGATGTTTTCTGGTTCGACGTTGCCACAAAGTAGCTCAACACTCCCACCTTGTGGAGGAAAGGACACATGACATCCCGTAGAGGCTGATGACCTGCTGGGCTCACGAGGTGGCAACACTGTCTATCAGACATCAATCACTATGTATCAGTGTGTCTCAGGGTAATAGTGCTGGTCTAGGATCAGGTCCCACCCCTGTCCATATACTCATATTAATTATGATCTAAAAGGCCAAACTGATTCTAGATCAGCACTCCTACTCTGAGGCTTTGTGGATACGGGCCCAGGTCCCTCCTGTCCATATGGTCTTATTGATTATGATCTAATAAAGGTTTAACTGATCCTAGACCAGCACTGATCCAGCTTGATATATACAGCCCCAGATTCTACAATATGCTCGAGGTAGAACAGCCTTATTGGCATTAATAATGTGTATTGTTCCCCTCTGTATTGTTGTAGGAGCTTGATGTGGAATATGATCAATTCACCACTACACACTGATCTAAGACCAGTTTTACAATTCCCCCTCTAATGGTTCAGATATGATGAGGTGAAATCGAGGACACTTTGTGTTGGTTGGCCTCTAAACCAGTCGCTGTGGATTGTGAGGTTTCCATGGCGATGATCATCAACTCTAATTCGCCGGCAGAGCAGAGAACGATTGAGAGAGAGCGGGAGATGATAAAACAAGAGGTGAGAGAAAGAGTGTGAAAGAGAGAGGGAGGAGATTGATAGAGACATAGATGAGTGTGAAAGAGAGAGGGAGATGTTTTCTGACCAATCAGAACAGCACATGAAGAAAGATCCTCGGTCATAACCGTGAAAGGAGAGAGGAGAGCAGCAGAGAGAGGGAGAGCAGAGAGAGAGGAGAGCAGAGAGAGAGGAGAGGAGAGCAGAGAGAGAGGAGAGAGGAGAGCAGGAGAGAGAGGAGATCAGAGAGAGGAGAGGAGATGAGAGGAGAGCAGAGAGAGAGGAGAGCAGGGAGAGAGGAGAGCAGAGAGAGAGGAGATCAGAGAGAGGAGAGGAGATAAGAGAGGAGAGCAGAGAGAGGAGAGGAGATCAGAGAGGAGAGCAGAGAGGAGATTAGAGAGGAGAGCAGAGAGAGAGGAGAGCAAAGAGGAGAGCAGAGAGAGAGAGGAGAGCAGAGAGAGGAGAGGAGATAAGAGAGGAGAGCGGGGAGAGAGAGAGAGAGAAGAACGGAGAGAGAGAGGAGAGCGGAGAGAGAGAGGAGAGCAGAGAGAGAGAGGAGAGCGGAGAGAGAGAGGAGAGCGGGAGAGAGAGAGAGAGGAGAGCGGAGAGAGAGAGAGGAGAGCGGAGAGATAGAGGAGAGAGCAGAGAGAGAGGAGAGAGCGAGAGAGAGGAGGAGGAGAGCAGAGCAGAGAGAGGAGAGGAGAGAGGAGAGGAGAGCAGAGAGAGAGGAGAGCAGAGAGAGAGGAGAGCAGAGAGAGAGGAGAGCGAGAGAGAGAGGAGAGGCAGAGAGAGAGGGAGAGCAGAGAGAGAGGAGAGCAGAGAGTGAGGAGAGCAGAGAGAGGAGAGCAAAAAGAGAAAGAGGTGTTTCACCACAAGGGAGAAAAAAAGTAAAAGAGGAAGTGAAAAAGAAGCGAGAAGAGGAAGAAGAGAAAGGGAGCGTTTCAATCACCACAAGGACTGGAAAAAAAAGAACTTGGGAGGAAGAAAGAAGAGAAGAAAGAGAGTGTGTCGCTCCGAGGTTTCCTACAGATACAGATCTAGGATCAACTTCGCCTCCTCCAATCCTAAGCTTAACCATGAGTGGTGTAAATGCATAACTGACCCAAGATCAGCACCTAGGGGCAACTTCACTTTGGGTGTGACAGATGGAGGAACACTGAGTGGTTCGGAGTAGAGTGAAGTTGCCCCTAGGGTCAGTTTTAAATTTAGCCAACTAAGGGTTAAAGTTTTGATCCTAGAACTGTACCTAGAGATAACTTCACCCAGAGAGAGAGCGAGAAAGTTAGAAAGAGAATGATAAAGAGAGAGGGAAGAAAGAGAGACGCAGAAGACAGGGACAGAGAAAGAGAGAAAGATCCAGAGAGAGGAAGCCTTGGGGAGAGAACACAGTTTCCTCTTTAAGACCAGATTGCAACAAGTGGATCCGATTTGAACAAGCTCTCCAGGACCTAGGAGATAGGTAGAGAGAGGGAGTGAGAGATACAGACAAGGAGCGAGAGAGAGAGGGAGAGAGGGAGAGAGGGAGTGAGGAAGTGAGAGAGAGAGAGGTAGAGAGAGGGAGTGAGAGATACAGACAAGGAGCGAGGGAGAGAGGGAGTGATGAAGTGAGAGAGAGGTAGAGAGAGGGAGTGCGAGATACAGACAAGGAGCGAGAGAGAGAGGGAGAGAGGGAGTGAGGAAGTGAGAGAGAGAGAGGGAGAGAGGGAGTGAGAGATACAGACAGGGAGAGAGAGAGAAGGAGAAACATAGAAAGAAAAGACATTTAGTCGCTGCTCGTCTTGACCCAGACCCAGATGGAGATCCAGTCCTAACAGAGCTCTCTGTACAGGAAGAGGAACTGAACTCCTTGAAAATAGGATTGCAAACCCTGGACTACAATAGACCTGGGATTGTACAACCTCAACTACAGAACCCATAGAACTACATAGAACCATAAGACCACTGCAACCTTACGACCAAAACCCTATACCTGCATAACCAACAATCGCAATCATAGAACCTTAGTCGCAGGTTCTGTAGTTGCAAAACCTAAGGAAAAGAACCTTTGGAAAAAAAACCTTCGGAAAAGAACCTTAGGACCTTCCCGAACCGCCCGGAACCGTAACCTTACGACCACAACCAGAACACGGTCAGGATGGGCCATCGCAGAAGAAGGTGCAAGAGACGACTACTCAGGGTGGCCAGATACCTGTACCGCTGGTTCACTGGGACCCTGGTAGAAGGTACTGTAGGGAGATGGGGGGGGGGGGGGGAGAACACCAGGACCCTGGTAGAAGGTACTGTAGGGAGATGGGGGGGGGGGGAGAACACCAGGACCCTGGTAGAAGGTACTGTAGGGAGATGGGGGGGGGGGGGGAGAACACCAGGACCCTGGTAGAAGGTACTGTAGGGAGATGGGGGGGGGGAGAACACCAGGACCCTGGTAGAGTAGAAGGTACTGTAGGGAGATGGGGGGGGGGGGGGGAGAACACCAGGACCCTGGTAGAAGGTACTGTAGGGAGATGGGGGGGGGGGGGGGGGAGAACACCAGGACCCTGGTAGAAGGTAGAAGGTACTGTAGGGAGATGGGGGGGGGGGGGGGAGAACACCAGGACCCTGGTAGAAGGTTCTGTAGGGAGATGGGGGGGGGGGGGGGAGAACACCAGGACCCTGGTAGAAGGTAGAAGGTACTGTAGGGAGATGGGGGGGGGGGGGGGGAGAACACCAGGACCCTGGTAGAAGGTACTGTAGGGAGATGGGGGGGGGGGGGGGGGAGAACACCAGGACCCTGGTAGAAGGTTACTGTAGGGAGATGGGGGGGGGGGGGGAGAACACCAGGACCCTGGTAGAAGGTAGAAGGTACTGTAGGGAGATGGGGGGGGGGGGGGGGGAGAACACCAGGACCCTGGTAGAAGGTAGAAGGTACTGTAGGGAGATGGGGGGGGGGGGGGGAAGAACACCAGGACCCTGGTAGAAGGTTCTGTAGGGAGATGGGGGGGGGGGGGGGAGAACACCAGGACCCTGGTAGAAGGTAGAAGGTACTGTAGGGAGATGGGGGGGGGGGGGGGAGAACACCAGGACCCTGGTAGAAGGTAGAAGGTACTGTAGGGAGATGGGGGGGGGGGGGGGGAGAACACCAGGACCCTGGTAGAAGGTAGAAGGTACTGTAGGGAGATGGGGGGGGGGGGGGAAGAACACCAGGACCCTGGTAGAAGGTTCTGTAGGGAGATGGGGGGGGGGGGGGAGAACACCAGGACCCTGGTAGAAGGTAGAAGGTACTGTAGGGAGATGGGGGGGGGGGGGGGAGAACACCAGGACCCTGGTAGAAGGTTCTGTAGGGAGATGGGGGGGGGGGGGGGGGAGAACACCAGGACCCTGGTAGAAGGTTCTGTAGGGAGATGGGGGGGGGAGAACACCAGGACCCTGGTAGAAGGTACTGTAGGGAGATGGGGGGGGGGGGGAGAACACCAGGACCCTGGTAGAAGGTACTGTAGGGAGATGGGGGGGGGAGAACACCAGGACCCTGGTAGAAGGTACTGTAGGGAGATGGGGGGGGGGGAGAACACCAGGACCCTGGTAGAGTAGAAGGTACTGTAGGGAGATGGGGGGGGGGGGGAGAACACCAGGACCCTGGTAGAAGGTAGAAGGTACTGTAGGGAGATGGGGGGGGGGGGGAGAACACCAGGACCCTGGTAGAAGGTAGAAGGTACTGTAGGGAGATGGGGGGGGGGGGGGGGGAGAACACCAGGACCCTGGTAGAAGGTAGAAGGTACTGTAGGGAGATGGGGGGGGGGGGGGGGGAGAACACCAGGACCCTGGTAGAAGGTAGAAGGTACTGTAGGGAGATGGGGGGGGGGGGGGGGAGAACACCAGGACCCTGGTAGAAGGTACTGTAGGGAGATGGGGGGGGGGGGGAGAACACCAGGACCCTGGTAGAAGGTAGAAGGTTCTGTAGGGAGATGGGGGGGGGGAGAACACCAGGACCCTGGTAGAAGGTAGAAGGTACTGTAGGGAGATGGGGGGGGGGGGAGAACACCAGGACCCTGGTAGAAGGTAGAAGGTACTGTAGGGAGATGGGGGGGGGGGGGGGAGAACACCAGGACCCTGGTAGAAGGTAGAAGGTACTGTAGGGAGATGGGGGGGGGGGGGGAGAACACCAGGACCCTGGTAGAAGGTACTGTAGGGAGATGGGGGGGGGGGGGGAGAACACCAGGACCCTGGTAGAAGGTAGAAGGTACTGTAGGGAGATGGGGGGGGGGGGGGGGGAGAACACCAGGACCCTGGTAGAAGGTAGAAGGTACTGTAGGGAGATGGGGGGGGGGGGGGAGAACACCAGGACCCTGGTAGAAGGTACTGTAGGGAGATGGGGGGGGGGGGGGAGAACACCAGGACCCTGGTAGAAGGTAGAAGGTACTGTAGGGAGATGGGGGGGGGGGGGGGGGAGAACACCAGGACCCTGGTAGAAGGTAGAGGTACTGTAGGGAGATGGGGGGGGGGGGGGGGAGAACACCAGGACCCTGGTAGAAGGTAGAAGGTACTGTAGGGAGATGGGGGGGGGGGGGGGGAGAACACCAGGACCCTGGTAGAAGGTAGAAGGTACTGTAGGGAGATGGGGGGGGGGGGGAGAACACCAGGACCCTGGTAGAGTAGAAGGTACTGTAGGGAGATGGGGGGGGGGGGGGGGAGAACACCAGGACCCTGGTAGAAGGTACTGTAGGGAGATGGGGGGGGGGGGGGAGAACACCAGGACCCTGGTAGAAGGTAGAAGGTACTGTAGGGAGATGGGGGGGGGGGGGGAGAACACCAGGACCCTGGTAGAGTAGAAGGTACTGTAGGGAGATGGGGGGGGGGGGGGGGAGAACACCAGGACCCTGGTAGAAGGTAGAAGGTACTGTAGGGAGATGGGGGGGGGGGAGAACACCAGGACCCTGGTAGAGTAGAAGGTACTGTAGGGAGATGGGGGGGGGGGGGGGAGAACACCAGGACCCTGGTAGAAGGTAGAAGGTACTGTAGGGAGATGGGGGGGGGGGGGGAGAACACCAGGACCCTGGTAGAAGGTAGAAGGTACTGTAGGGAGATGGGGGGGGGGGGGGGAGAACACCAGGACCCTGGTAGAAGGTACTGTAGGGAGATGGGGGGGGGGGGGGGGAGAACACCAGGACCCTGGTAGAAGGTAGAAGGTACTGTAGGGAGATGGGGGGGGGGGGGGAGAACACCAGGACCCTGGTAGAAGGTAGAAGGTACTGTAGGGAGATGGGGGGGGGGGGGGAGAACACCAGGACCCTGGTAGAAGGTAGAAGGTACTGTAGGGAGATGGGGGGGGGGGGGGGAGAACACCAGGACCCTGGTAGAAGGTAGAAGGTACTGTAGGGAGATGGGGGGGGGGGGGGGAGAACACCAGGACCCTGGTAGAGTAGAAGGTACTGTAGGGAGATGGGGGGGGGGGGGGAGAACACCAGGACCCTGGTAGAAGGTACTGTAGGGAGATGGGGGGGGGGGGGAGAACACCAGGACCCTGGTAGAAGGTTCTGTAGGGAGATGGGGGGGGGGGGGAGAACACCAGGACCCTGGTAGAAGGTTCTGTAGGGAGATGGGGGGGGGGGGGAGAACACCAGGACCCTGGTAGAAGGTTCTGTAGGGAGATGGGGGGGGGGGGAGAACACCAGGACCCTGGTAGAGGTAGAAGGTACTGTAGGGAGATGGGGGGGGGGAGAACACCAGGACCCTGGTAGAAGGTACTGTAGGGAGATGGGGGGGGGAGAACACCAGGACCCTGGTAGAAGGTAGAAGGTACTGTAGGGAGATGGGGGGGGGGGAGAACACCAGGACCCTGGTAGAAGGTAGAAGGTACTGTAGGGAGATGGGGGGGGGGGGGGAGAACACCAGGACCCTGGTAGAAGGTAGAAGGTACTGTAGGGAGATGGGGGGGGGGGGGAGAACACCAGGACCCTGGTAGAAGGTAGAAGGTACTGTAGGGAGATGGGGGGGGGGGGGGAGAACACCAGGACCCTGGTAGAAGGTAGAAGGTACTGTAGGGAGATGGGGGGGGGGGGGGGAGAACACCAGGACCCTGGTAGAAGGTAGAAGGTACTGTAGGGAGATGGGGGGGGGGGGGGAGAACACCAGGACCCTGGTAGAAGGTACTGTAGGGAGATGGGGGGGGGGGGGGGGAGAACACCAGGACCCTGGTAGAAGGTTCTGTAGGGAGATGGGGGGGGGGGGGGAGAACACCAGGACCCTGGTAGAAGGTACTGTAGGGAGATGGGGGGGGGGGAGAACACCAGGACCCTGGTAGAAGGTAGAAGGTACTGTAGGGAGATGGGGGGGGGGGGGGGAGAACACCAGGACCCTGGTAGAAGGTAGAAGGTACTGTAGGGAGATGGGGGGGGGGGGGGGGAGAACACCAGGACCCTGGTAGAAGGTAGAAGGTACTGTAGGGAGATGGGGGGGGGGGGGGGAGAACACCAGGACCCTGGTAGAAGGTAGAAGGTACTGTAGGGAGATGGGGGGGGGGGGGGGGGAGAACACCAGGACCCTGGTAGAAGGTAGAAGGTACTGTAGGGAGATGGGGGGGGGGAGAACACCAGGACCCTGGTAGAAGGTACTGTAGGGAGATGGGGGGGGGGAGAACACCAGGACCCTGGTAGAGTAGAAGGTACTGTAGGGAGATGGGGGGGGGGGGGGAGAACACCAGGACCCTGGTAGAAGGTAGAAGGTACTGTAGGGAGATGGGGGGGGGGGGGAGAACACCAGGACCCTGGTAGAAGGTAGAAGGTACTGTAGGGAGATGGGGGGGGGGGGGGGAGAACACCAGGACCCTGGTAGAAGGTAGAAGGTACTGTAGGGAGATGGGGGGGGGGGGGGGGAGAACACCAGGACCCTGGTAGAAGGTAGAAGGTACTGTAGGGAGATGGGGGGGGGGGGGAGAACACCAGGACCCTGGTAGAAGGTACTGTAGGGAGATGGGGGGGGGGGGGGGAGAACACCAGGACCCTGGTAGAAGGTTCTGTAGGGAGATGGGGGGGGGGGGGGGAGAACACCAGGACCCTGGTAGAAGGTACTGTAGGGAGATGGGGGGGGGGGAGAACACCAGGACCCTGGTAGAAGGTAGAAGGTACTGTAGGGAGATGGGGGGGGGGGGGGGAGAACACCAGGACCCTGGTAGAAGGTAGAAGGTACTGTAGGGAGATGGGGGGGGGGGGGGAGAACACCAGGACCCTGGTAGAAGGTAGAAGGTACTGTAGGGAGATGGGGGGGGGGGGGGGAGAACACCAGGACCCTGGTAGAAGGTAGAAGGTACTGTAGGGAGATGGGGGAGGGGGGGGGGGAGAACACCAGGACCCTGGTAGAAGGTAGAAGGTACTGTAGGGAGATGGGGGGGGGGGGGGGAGAACACCAGGACCCTGGTAGAAGGTACTGTAGGGAGATGGGGGGGGGGGGGGGGGAGAACACCAGGACCCTGGTAGAAGGTACTGTAGGGAGATGGGGGGGGGGGGAGAACACCAGGACCCTGGTAGAAGGTAGAAGGTACTGTAGGGAGATGGGGGGGAGAACACCAGGACCCTGGTAGAAGGTAGAAGGTACTGTAGGGAGATGGGGGGGGGGGGGGGAGAACACCAGGACCCTGGTAGAAGGTTCTGTAGGGAGATGGGGGGGGGGGGAGAACACCAGGACCCTGGTAGAAGGTAGAAGGTACTGTAGGGAGATGGGGGGGGGGGGGAGAACACCAGGACCCTGGTAGAAGGTAGAAGGTTCTGTAGGGAGATGGGGGGGGGGGGGGGAGAACACCAGGACCCTGGTAGAAGGTTCTGTAGGGAGATGGGGGGGGGGGGGGAGAACACCAGGACCCTGGTAGAAGGTACTGTAGGGAGATGGGGGGGGGGGGGAGAACACCAGGACCCTGGTAGAAGGTAGAAGGTACTGTAGGGAGATGGGGGGGGGGGGGGAGAACACCAGGACCCTGGTAGAAGGTAGAAGGTACTGTAGGGAGATGGGGGGGGGAGAACACCAGGACCCGGTGGTAGAAGGTACTGTAGGGAGATGGGGGGGGGGGGGAGAACACCAGGACCCTGGTAGAAGGTTCTGTAGGGAGATGGGGGGGGGGGGGAGAACACCAGGACCCTGGTAGAAGGTACTGTAGGGAGATGGGGGGGGGGGGAGAACACCAGGACCCTGGTAGAAGGTTCTGTAGGGAGATGGGGGGGGGGGGGAGAACACCAGGACCCTGGTAGAAGGTACTGTAGGGAGATGGGGGGGGGGGGGGGAGAACACCAGGACCCTGGTAGAAGGTACTGTAGGGAGATGGGGGGGGTGGGGGGGGGAACAACACCTGGATAGGGGTAGTGGTTGAGGGGTAAGTACCAGAGCTACTATGTCTATGGGGAACAACACCTGGATAGGGGGTAGTGGTTGAGGGGTAAGTACCAGAGCTACTATGTCTATGGGGAACAACATCTGGATAGGGGTAGTGGTTGAGGGGTAAGTACCAGAGCTACTATGTCTATGGGGAACAACATCTGGATAGGGGTAGTGGTTGAGGGGTAAGTACCAGAGCTACTATGTCTATGGGGAACAACATCTGGATAGGGGTAGTGGTTGAGGGGTAAGTACCAGAGCTACTATGTCTATGGGGAACAACACCTGGATAGGGGTAGTGGTTGAGGGGTAAGTACCAGAGCTACTATGTCTATGGGGAACAACACCTGGATAGGGGTAGTGGTTGAGGGGTAAGTACCAGAGCTACTATGTCTATGGGGAACAACACCTGGATAGGGGTAGTGGTTGAGGGGTAAGTACCAGAGCTTATATACAGATTCATCTTCATGTGTTGCTTGGTGGGGGGACTCCTGACCTCAGGGGGGAGTGGGGAAGGGGAAGGTGCAGTAGGAATGGAGGCAGAGCACCTGGATAGGCAGCAGGGGTGAGAGGTTGAGGGGGATGGGATGGGTGGGACTGAGGGGGGAAGTTTTGTGAGGTTCTCTCAATCTTTCTACCTTTCCCTCTTTCAGCTGTTGTAATGCTCTCTCTGTGACTTGCTGCCAGAGGCCTGTGTAGCTGTCCACATGCTGTTGTAATGCTCTCTCTGTGACTTGCTGCCAGAGGCCTGTGTAGCTGTCCACATGCTGTTGTAATGCTCTCTCTGTGACTTGCTGCCAGAGGCCTGTGTAGCTGTCCACCTGCTGTTGTAATGCTCTCTCTGTGACTTGCTGCCAGAGGCCTGTGTAGCTGTCCACATGCTGTTGTAATGCTCTCTCTGTGACTTGCTGCCAGAGGCCTGTGTAGCTGTCCACATGCTGTTGTAATGCTCTCTCTGTGACTTGCTGCCAGAGGCCTGTGTAGCTGTCCACATGCTGTTGTAATGTTCTCTCTGTGACTTGCTGCCAGAGGCCTGTGTAGCTGTCCACATGCTGTTGTAATGCTCTCTCTGTGACTTGCTGCCAGAGGCCTGTGTAGCTGTCCACATGCTGTTGTAATGCTCTCTCTGTGACTTGCTGCCAGAGGCCTGTGTAGCTGTCCTCATGCTGTTGTAATGCTCTCTCTGTGACTTGCTGCCAGAGGCCTGTGTAGCTGTCCAAGGCGTTGAAATATACACACTGTTGTCTGGTCCTGGAATGGGTACTGTGCTCCTTGGTTTGAATCGAGCTGGTAGTAGGTCCAAGCTACAGAAATAGGCCCACTACTGCTCGCTATGGTGACTGTAGACCGTTTGAATAGGTGAGTAGCTGTGTGGTTGGGTAGAAAGTGTTCTTGTAGAAAGGTCTTGCCGCAGGCCTCGATGAGAAATCCTTCTAGAAGATCAGAGAGTTCAATCAAGTACTGGGTTAACTGAATGACAACAGAGACAGAATACAATATGGAATGTTATTAAATAGTTTGGGGTAGGTCTCTTCTCAGAGGAATGCTCCTCAGAGCCAGATGCTGATGACAGGTTGTCCTATGCTGGGCAGCTGGTATCGGAAACCCCCCCTCTTGGAGAACGGGGTTCTGATGACTAGCCTTCAGGTTGTTATGCTGCTGGTGGGGAGGAGGTGGAAGGTCATAACCCCCCCTCTTGGAGAACGGGGTTCTGATGACTAGCCTTCAGGTTGTTATGCTGCTGGTGGGGAGGAGGTGGAAGGTCATAACCCCCCCTCTTGGAGAACGGGGTTCTGATGACTAGCCTTCAGGTTGTTATGCTGCTGGTGGGGAGGAGGTGGAAGGTCATAACCCCCCCTCTTGGAGAACGGGGTTCTGATGACTAGCCTTCAGGTTGTTATGCTGCTGGTGGGGAGGAGGTGGAAGGTCATAACCCCCCCTCTTGGAGAACGGGGTTCTGATGACTAGCCTTCAGGTTGTTATGCTGCTGGTGGGGAGGAGGTGGAAGGTCATAACCCCCCCTCTTGGAGAACGGGGTTCTGATGACTAGCCTTCAGGTTGTTATGCTGCTGGTGGGGAGGAGGTGGAAGGTCATAACCCCCCCTCTTGGAGAACGGGGTTCTGATGACTAGCCTTCAGGTTGTTATGCTGCTGGTGGGGAGGAGGTGGAAGGTCATAACCCCCCCTCTTGGAGAACGGGGTTCTGATGACTAGCCTTCAGGTTGTTATGCTGCTGGTGGGGAGGAGGTGGAAGGTCATAACCCCCCCTCTTGGAGAACGGGGTTCTGATGACTAGCCTTCAGGTTGTTATGCTGCTGGTGGGGAGGAGGTGGAAGGTCATAACCCCCCCTCTTGGAGAACGGGGTTCTGATGACTAGCCTTCAGGTTGTTATGCTGCTGGTGGGGAGGAGGTGGAAGGTCATTGGAAGACTGCAGAACATCAAGTGAGAGACAAGGGATGAGTTGACATATAAAGGCTCCCTGAGATTTATGCCCATTGGTTGACAGAAAGGGAAGTGATTATTGCCCGAGTGAGCCCATAGGTTAATCAGAAAGCGGGGTGGGATTGCCTTAGTGTGCCATGCTCATTGGCTGAAGTTAATAGGTGAATGACCTTCCACACACTTGTTCATGGTGAAGAGGAGATGTGACGTTATGCTGGTGAGGTACCATTATAGTCACTACCATATCAATACACTATATATACTAAAGTATGTGGACACCCCTTCAAATTAGTGGATTCAGCTATTTCAGCCACACCCGTTGCTGACAGGTGTCTAAACTCGAGCACACAGCCATGCAATCTCCATAGACAAATACTGGCAGTAGAATGACCTTACTGAAGAGCTCATAAAAATCCTCTGTCCTCGGTTGAAACACTCACTACCGAGTTCCAAACTGCTTTCCCAGACGAGTGAGGCTGTTATAGCAGCAAAGGGGGGACCAACTCCATATTAATGCCCATGTTTTTGGAATGAGATGTTCGACAGGCAGGTGTCCACAACTTTTGGTCATGTAGTGTACCTGCTATGAGGATGAGTGAGATAGGAAGCGATTTGAATTGTAGAGTTTACTAAATGAATGAAATGATGATCCATTCAGACTGGCCTGACTTTCCAAACTACATCTGATTGATTGATTATTGATAAATGGTATTGATTAATCCCTTATGAGTGAAGCATCATAGCGCTGCACTGGGTTTATGAGCAGCTTGTCATGAATTATGTATAATATCTCACTATATCTGCGTCACAAATGGCACCCTATTCCCTATATGGTACACTACCTGGTCAAGAGTAGGACACTATATAGGGAATAAGGTACCATTAAGGACAAGGCCTGGTTCTCATGCCAAGACACCACTCAGAGATTCTGTCAGAGCCTGGTTCTCACACCACTCAGAGATTCTGCCAGATGTCTATATTCAGTGTGTTCAAAATGAAAATTTCATTAAGCTTCAATAATCCGTTTGAAAGCCATTAAGGTACACAAGTGAATGGAATAAATCAACAACATCAAGCCATTCTCTCGATTGTGAAGATAGAGAATGATGACATCACAAGAAATAAAGAAAGAAGAAAGAAGAAGAAATCTACAAGATACAGTGGAAGGATTCTGATTATTTACATAATCCAATCAGAATGTATCTTTCAGTAAGACTCCTTCAACAACTACAGAAACAATAGCAACATAGCATGCTGCCTGCTCTTTTCATAGTCTACCTTGTTGTGTCTGATGGAACTGTGATAACACACACACACACACACACACACACACACACACACACACACACACACAGAGCTACTGAACCGTGAGAAGGAAGCAGACCGGAACTTACGCTCCTGTGTTTACACCTCTGTCAGGTTACCATGGAGACTGCTGTTCTTCTCGGAACCCTCCGCTCTGTAGATGGAACCTGACAACCACGGCTGGTTACTAGTGGCCTGCCCTTTCTGATGATGATAGATGGATAGAGAGAGAGAGAGAGAGGAAAACAGGGGAACGGAGTAAAGGGAGAAAGGGCATGCATGGCTGACACACACATACAGTTAAAACACGGGTAGGTAAAATGCCATGTGACAAACTGATATACTGTATGTTCCATTAAAAGACCACTGGACCCTGATGCTGTTTACCGGCCATAGAGGGTCAGCGCAAGTTTATCAACTATCATAAGAGACTATAACCTAAAGCCAGATCAACAAACTAACTATAGCATCAGGATGGAATAATGACTACTTCAACTTGTGTGTGTGTGCATGCATATGTGTGATTTGAGTCCATTCTATGGGGTCGTGCCACCCTGCTCTAATCTGTGCTGTGATTGGTTACTTCCAGGTAACCCAGCATCCAACCACAGCAAGCGAACTATAAAACAGAGGTTCCTCAAGCTGCTGCCCTGCTGTCGCTCCAGAACCGCCCCCTCACTCAGTCAAAGCAAGTGCTCGTTTGCATATCCCCACTCCTTCCTCCGTTCCTCCGCCCCTTCAAGCCCTTGCTAAACAAGTGTAATAGGCAGTGGTGGAAGAAGCTAACCGCTAACTGCTAACCGCTACACAGACGAGTTGCCGTGTTGGATAGCTTTAGGCAGCTAGCTAACATAAATAGCATTCCTCTCTATTTGAGTTAGGATGTTGCTAAATTAGCTAAATTAGCTAGCTAAGTAAGTGAAAGGTAAACTAAGAAGAAGAAAACATATAACAAAATATAGCTATCTCTCTCTCTCTCTCTCTCTCTGATGCTTCTCCTTGATAAAAAAGTTAAAAAGTAAACTACTCAAACTGCAGTGCTAGCTACCTGCAGTGGTTGAAAAAGTAACCAGTTGTCATATTTAAGTAAAAGTGAAGATCCTTTAATAGAAAATGACTCAAGTAAAAGTGGAAGTCACCCAGTAAAATACTACTTGAGTAAAAGTCTAAAAGTATTTGGTTTCATATAAACTTAAGAATCAAAAGTAAAAGTAATTGCTAAAATGCACCTAAGTATAAAAAATAAAAGTAAAAGTATTAATAATTTTAAATTCCTTATATTAAGCAAACCAGACACCACCATTTTCTAGATTTTTGTATTTTATTTACAGATAGCCAGGGGCACACTCCTACACTCTGACATCATTTACAAACAAAGCATTTGTGTTTAGTGAGTGCGCCAGATCAGAGGCAGTAAAGATGACCAGGGATGTTCTCTTGATAAGTGCGTGAATTTGACAACTGACAATCCTGCTAAGCATTGAAAATGTAACCAGTACTTTTGGGTGTAAGGGAAAATGTAAGGAGTACTTTTGGGTGTCAGGGAAAATGTAACCAGTACTTTTGGGTGTCAGGGAAAATGTAACCAGTACTTTGGGTGTCAGGGAAAATGTAACCAGTACTTTGGCAGACAGGGAAAATGTAACCAGTACTTTGGGAGACAGGGAAAATGTAACCAGTACTTTGGGTGTCAGGGAAAATGTAACCAGTACTTTGGGTGTCAGGGAAAATGTAACCAGTACTTTGGGTGTCAGGGAAAATGTAACCAGTACTTTGGGTGTCAGGGAAAATGTAACCAGTACTTTGGGAGTCAGGGAAAATGTAACCAGTACTTTGGGTGTCAGGGGAAATGTAACCAGTACTTTGGGTGTCAGGGAAAATGTATGGAGTAAAAAGTACATTGTTTTCTGTAAGAATGTAGTGAAGTAAAAGTTGTCAAAAATATGAATAGTAGAGTACAGATACCCCCAAAAGTGACTTAAGTAGTACTTTAAAGTACAGTATTTTAACTGAAGTACTTTACACCACTGGTAACAAGGAACTGAGTATCACCGTCTTCTATCTTTATCTCTTTCACTTCTTCTTCTCTCTTTCTCACACACAATAGGGGGTAGTTACTAAGCATAACAACCATGCCTCTCTTCCCCTCCCTCTCTCTCTCCCCCCCTCCTACAGACAGTGTAGTGGAGGATGGGGAGTTATCTACAGTGTGTTATAGACCAGAGGGGTTGGACCAGCTACTACAACAGACTAAGTTCACCAGGAGAGAACTACAGATCCTCTACAGGGGCTTCAAGAATGCACGTCTCTCCCTGAGGACCTCGTCTGTCTGTCTGTCTGTCTGTCTGTCTGTCTGTCTGTCTGTCTGTCTGTCTGTCTGTCTGTCTGTCTGTCTGTCTGTCTGTCTGTCTGTCTGTCTGTCTGTCTGTCTGTCTGTCTGTCGCTGTCTGTCTGTCTGTCTGTCTGTCTGTCGCTGTCTGTCTGTCTGTCTGTCTGTCTGTCTGTCACTCTCTTTAAAACCCTATCTCGCTCTCTCTTTCTCTTTCTCTCTCTTTTTCGCTCTCACTCCAATTTAATTCCAATTCAGATTGCTTTATTGACATGAAATACAATTTGTAGATATTGTCAAAGCAGTATAGTGGTACAGCATTTCAGTAAATATAGTACAGTGCAATGAGGATAATGAATACAGTTTATTTCAGTAGTAATAATAATAGTACATATAATCATGTATTCAGGTACAACACTACTGCTGTTGCATTGTGGAATCATGTATTCAGGTACAACACTACTGCTGTTGTATTGTGGAATCTACAGTCGATACATTTAAATAATAAAAATAAGTTTATGAAATTATTATAAAAAATAAAAAGAATAGCTAGTAAATAAACAACAACATGTACATGGATGATGGTTCCACTATGTATTACTGTCAATTATATACAATGTAAATACTTCAGGGAACTAGTGGTCATGGGATGTCCCTCAGGCTACATGGATGATGTTTCCACTATGTATTACTGTCAGTTATATACAATGTAAATACTTCAGGGAACTAGTGGTCATGGGATGTCCCTCAGGCTACATGGATGATGGTTCCACTATGTATTACTGTCAGTTATATACAATGTAAATACTTCAGGGAACTAGTGGTCATGGGATGTCCCTCAGGCTACATGCATGATGGTTCCACTATGTATTACTGTCAGTTATATACAATGTAAATACTTCAGGGAACTAGTGGTCATGGGATGTCCCTCAGGCTACATGCATGATGGTTCCACTATGTATTACTGTCAGTTATATACAATGTAAATACTTCAGGGAACTAGTGGTCATGGGATGTCCCTCAGGCTACATGGATGATGTTTCCACTATGTATTACTGTCAGTTATATACAATGTAAATACTTCAGGGAACTAGTGGTCATGGGATGTCCCTCAGGCTACATGCATGATGGTTCCACTATGTATTACTGTCAGTTATATACAATGTAAATACTTCAGGGAATTAGTGGTCATGGGATGTCCCTCAGGCTACATGGATGATGGTTCCACTATGTATTACTGTCAGTTATATACAATGTAAATACTTCAGGGAACTAGTGGTCATGGGATGTCCCTCAGGCTACATGGATGATGGTTCCACTATGTATTACTGTCAGTTATATACAATGTAAATACTTCAGGGAACTAGTGGTCATGGGATGTCCCTCAGGCTACATGGATGATGGTTCCACTATGTATTACTGTCAGTTATATACAATGTAAATACTTCAGGGAACTAGTGGTCATGGGATGTCCCTCAGGCTACATGGATGATGGTTCCACTATGTATTACTGTCAGTTAAATACAATCTAAATACTTCAGGGAATTAGCGGTCAAGGGATGTCCCTCAGGCTATGGCAGTCATATTCATGTCTGGCTGTAATATTTGCTGTTCCTCCCTCACCCAGAATAATTCAGATTTATGTCATTTGTAAATGCCCAGAAGTTGGGAATTGATTGAGATATTGTCTTGAAAGAATATTATCTTACTTGGGAGTATTTCTCTCTCTCTTTCTCTCTCTCTGTCTCACAAACATATTATACCTGTCTCTGTCTCTCTCTCTGACCCCCCTCTCTCTCTCTGATTTTGTGTGTGTGTGTTATTTCTGTTGATTGTTCAATAGGAATGCCCTAGTGGTGTCTGTCTGTCTCTCCATCTCTGTGTGTTCTAACATTCTGTTGATTGTTCAATAGGAATGCCCTAGTGGTGTCTTTCTGTCTCTCCATCTCTGTGTGTTCTAACATTCTGTTGATTGTTCAATAGGAATGTCCTAGTGGTGTCTGTCTGTCTCTCTGTCTTAATGTGTTCTAACATTCTGTTGATTGTCCAATAGGAATGTCCTAGTGGTGTCTGTCTGTCTCTCCATCTCTGTGTGTTCTAACATTCTGTTGATTGTCCAATAGGAATGTCCTAGTGGTGTCTGTCTGTCTCTCTGTCTTAATGTGTTCTAACATTCTGTTGATTGTCCAATAGGAATGTCCTAGTGGTGTCTGTCTGTCTCTCTGTCTTAATGTGTTCTAACATTCTGTTGATTGTTCAATAGGAATGTCCTAGTGGTGTCTGTCTGTCTCTCTGTCTTAATGTGTTCTAACATTCTGTTGATTGTTCAATAGGAATGTCCTAGTGGTGTCTGTCTGTCTCTCTGTCTTAATGTGTTCTAACATTCTGTTGATTGTTCAATAGGAATGTCCTAGTGGTGTCTGTCTGTCTCTCCATCTCTGTGTGTTCTAACATTCTGTTGATTGTCCAATAGGAATGTCCTAGTGGTGTCTGTCTGTCTCTCTGTCTTAATGTGTTCTAACATTCTGTTGATTGTTCAATAGGAATGTCCTAGTGGTGTCTGTCTGTCTCTCTGTCTTAATGTGTTCTAACATTCTGTTGATTGTCCAATAGGAATGTCCTCGTGGTGTCTGTCTGTCTCTCCATCTCTGTGTGTTCTAACATTCTGTTGATTGTTCAATAGGAATGTCCTAGTGGTGTCTGTCTGTCTCTCTGTCTTAATGTGTTCTAACATTCTGTTGATTGTCCAATAGGAATGTCCTAGTGGTGTGGTGGATGAAGAGACATTCAAGTTAATCTACTCCCAGTTCTTTCCTCAGGGAGGTGAGTGTCTTTAAGTATGTGTGCTGCACCCGTGCATGAAATTTTCTCTCTCTCTCTCTCTCTCTCTTTTTATTGTCATGACGTAACGATGTACATATTACCAAATCATACTTTAGAGATTTACAATACTAACATAATTATGATCAAAATTGTCAACGGAACAACAATAACCAAGGGTCAAAATAACCACACATTCAACAATAAGCATAGAGGACATGTGCAGGTTGGTTGGTCTGTCAGACACTGTCAAATCAAATCAAATTTATTTATATAGCCCTTCGTACATCAGCTGATATCTCAAAGTGCTGTACAGAAACCCAGCCTAAAACCCCAAACAGCAAGCAATGCATGTGAAAGAAGCACGGTGGCTAGGAAAAACTCCCTAGGAAAAACTCCCTAGAAAGGCCAAAAACCTAGGAAGAAACCTAGAGAGGAACCAGGCTATGAGGGGTGGCCAGTCCTCTTCTGGCTGTGCAGGGTGGATATTATAACAGAACATGGTCAAGATGTTAAAATGTTCATAAATGACCAGCATGGTCAAATAATAATAATCATAGTAGTTGTCGAGGGTGCAACAAGCACGTCCGGTGAACAGGTCAGGGTTCCATAGCCGCAGGCAGAACAGTTGAAACTGGAGCAGCAGCACGGCCAGGTGGACTGGGGACAGCAAGGAGTCATCATACCAGGTAGTCCTGAGGCATGCTCCTAGGGCTCAGGTCCTCCGAGAGAAAGACAGAAAGAGAGAAAGAGAGAATTAGAGAGAGCATATTTAAATTCACACAGGACACCGGATAAGACAAGAGAAATACTCCAGATGTAACAGACTGACCCTAGCCCCCCGACACATAAACTACTGCAGCATAAATACTGTCCCTCATCTTATGTTAGGCAGCAATGTAGTGCGCTGCCAACCCACAGCTCTCTGCATCTTCCCCCAACAGGACGGGTAGTCTACTCTCATCAGAGAGGTCTTTGAAACCTTGAATAAGGGTTTCAAATTTAGGGAAATTAAGCTCTCTAATTGTTTTATATTGTTGACATTTTTTCAGGAAATGCAGCTCTGTCTCGGGTTCTGCTGTGGTTGCACAGCCTTTCCTCTACAGGGAGCCAGGTTTTCCTTTGTCTAGCCTTCTCAATGGCAAGGCTGTTCTCACTGAGCCTGTACTTTGTCAAGGTTTTTCTCTCTCTCTCTCAGCCTTTCAGTCTCTCAGTATCCCCTTCTCTCACTTACTCCCCGGGCGCCGAAGACATGGATGTCGATTAAGGCAGCCCCCTGTACCTCTCTGATTCAGATGGGTTGGGTTAAATGCAGAAGACACATTTCAGTTGAATGCATTCAGTTGTACAACTGACTAGGTATCCCCCTTTCCCCTCTGTTTCAGACTCCAGCACCTACGCTCATTTTCTGTTTGAAGCGTTTGACACCCACAAGAATGGTTCTGTGAGCTTCGAAGACTTCGTCACAGGCCTGTCAATCATCCTGAGAGGCTCTGTCACAGAGAAACTCAACTGGGCTTTTAACCTCTATGACCTCAACAAAGATGGCTTCATCACCAAAGAGGTATGGTACGATGTGTGTGTGTGTATGTATATACAGTTGAAGTTGGAAGTTTACATACACCTTAGCCAAATACATTTAAACTCCGTTTTTCACAATTCCTGACATTTAATCGTAGTAAAAGTCCCCTGTCTTAGGTCAGTTAGGATCAACACATTATTTTAAGAATGTGAAATGTCAGAATAATAGTAGAGAGAATTATTTATTTCAGCTTTTATTTCTTTCATCACATTCCCAGTGGGTCAGAA
Organism: Salmo salar; assembly: GCF_965601325.2. Taxonomy (NCBI): domain Eukaryota; kingdom Metazoa; phylum Chordata; class Actinopteri; order Salmoniformes; family Salmonidae; genus Salmo; species Salmo salar. The sequence continues at coordinate 18,333,664 of NC_138302.1, forward strand.
GTTTACATACACTCAATTAGTATTTGGTAGCATTGCCTTTAAATTGTTAAACTTGGGTCAAACGTTTCAGGTAGCCTTCCACAAGCTTCCCACAATACATTGAGTGAATTCTGGCCCATTCCTCTTGACAGAGCTGGTGTAACTGAGTCAGGTTTGTAGCCCTCCCTGCTCACATGTGCTTTTTCAGTTCTGCCCACAAATGTTCTATGGGATTGATGTCAGGGCTTTGTGATGGCCACTCCAATACCTTGACTTTGTTGTCCTTAAGCCATTTTGCCACAACTTTGGAAGTATGCTTGGAGTCATTGCCCATTTGGAAGACCCATTTGCAACCAAGCTTTAACTTCCTGACTGATGTCTTGAGATGTTGCTTCAATATATCCACTTAATTGTCCATCCTCATGATGCCATCTATTTTGTGAAGTGCACCAGTCCCTCCTGCAGCAAAGAACCCCCACAACATGATGCTGCTGCCCCTGTGCTTCACGCTTGGGATGGTGTTCTTTGGCTTGCAATCCTCCCCCTTTTTCCTCCAAACATAACGATGGTCATTATGGCCAAACAGTTCTATTTTTGTTTCATCAGACCAGAGGACATTTCTCCAAAAAGTACAATCTTTGTCCCCATGTGCAGTTGCAAACCATAGTCTGGCTTTTTTATGGCGGTTTTGGAGCAGTGGCTTCTTCCTTTCTGAGCGGCCTTTCAGGTTATGTTGATATTGGACTCATTTTACAGTGGATATAGATACTTTTGTACCTGTTTCCTCCAGCATCTTCACAAGGTCCTTTGCTGTTGTTATGGGATTGATTTGCACTTGTCGCACCGAAGTACGTTCATCTCTAGGAGACAGAACACGTCTCCTTCCTGAGCAGTATGATGGCTGCATGGTTCCATGGTGTTTATACTTGCGTACTATAGTTTGTACAGATGAACATGGTACCTTCAGGCATTTGGAAATTGTTCCTGAGGATGAACCAGACTTGTGGAGGTCTACAATTTATTTTCTGAGGTCTTGGCTGATTTCTTTTGATTTTCCCCTGATGTCAAGCAAAGAGGCACTGAGTTTGAAGGTAGGCCTTGACATACATCCACAGGTACACCTCCAATTGACTCAGGCTAATTGACATTATTTATCAGAAGCTTATAACTCCATGACATAATTTTCTGAAATGTTCCAAGCTGTTTAAAGGCACAGTCAACTTAGTGTATGTAAACTTCTGACCCACTGGAATTGTGATACAGTGAATTATAAGTGAAATAATCTGTCTGTAAACAATGGTTGGAAAAATTACTTGTGTCATGCACAAAGTAGATGTCCTAACCAACTTGCCAAAACTATAGTTTGATAACAAGAAATTTGTGGAGTGGTTGAAAAACGAGTTTTAATGACTCCAACCTAATTTTATGTAAACTTCTGACTTCAACTATGTGTATGTGTGTGTGTGCAAATATGTTTTCTTTCTCTTCTAAACTATTCCCGCATCCTCCCCTCTGTGTGTGTGTGTGTGTGTGTGTGCGTGTTTGTGTGTGAAAATGAATGTGTGCATGTTTGTGCGTGCATGTGTATTTGTGTGTGTGTTTGTGTGTGCGTCTCTGTGTGTGTGTTTCAGGAGATGACTGATATAATGAGCTCTATCTATGATATGATGGGGACGTGTACGTACCCCTGTATGCAGAACGACGCCCCCAAGGAGCACGTCGACATCTTCTTCCAGGTAACACAACTAACCACAGATCTAGGATCAGATGAACATCTTCTTCCAGGTAACACAACTAACCACAGATCAAGGATCAGATGAACATCTTCTTCCAGGTAACACAACTAACCACAGATCTAGGATCAGATGAACATCTTCTTCCAGGTAACACAACTAACCACAGATCTAGGATCAGATGAACAACTTCTTCCAGGTAACACAACTAACCACAGATCTAGGATCAGATGAACAACTTCTTCCAGGTAACACAACTAACCACATATCTAAACCTTGATTCAATCCTAATCTGCTTGTAGACAACAGTACATTTTAAAGGCCATGTTACTGCGTTAGTGGAGATCACATTCAAGGTAAACTGAGAAGATGTCGGCTCAATTGGAAATTACCTTTAAATGCTTTAGCACGGTATCTTATTTATCCCAGGGTTAGATAATTCTACCTCCAGTGTTTTCTAATTCGATCCAGGCCCCAGGGTTAGTTAATTCTACCTCCAGTGTTTTCTAATTGAATCCAGGCCCCAGGGTTAGATAATTCTACCTCCAGTGTTTTCTAATTGAATCCAGGCCCCAGGGTTAGATAATTCTACCTTCATTGTTTTCTAATTGAATCCAGGCACCAGGGTTAGATAATTCGACCTCCAGTGTTTTCTAATTGAATCCAGAACCTAGGGTTAGTTAATTCTACCTCCAGTGTTTTCTAATTGAATCCAGGCCCCAGGGTTAGATAATTCTACCTCCAGTGTTTTCTAATTGAATCCAGAACCTAGGGTTAGTTAATTCTACCTCCAGTGTTTTCTAATTGAATCCAGGCCCCAGGGTTAGATAATTCTACCTCCAGTGTTTTCTAATTGAATCCAGGCCCCAGGGTTAGTTCATTCTACCTCCCGTGTTTTTCACAAAGGGTTTTAAAAGGACCCTCTAGACATAACCTCCTCATTGTTCAATTCTGACTTTGTGAACAACCAAAAGGTCAAATAGAGGTTACTTATATTTGTCCTGTTTCAGCTGTAGGTGTGTAACCTGTACAGTGTGTGGTGTGGAATGGAAATGTGTTTGTTGCATATCCCACTGAGACACCCTTCGGAGTGTGGGGTCACGGCCAGGGATCAGAGTAGCATATTCAACTGTTTCTCTGTTTCACTCTGTCAGAAAATGGACAAGAACAAAGATGGCGTGGTCACCATTGAGGAATTTCTGGAGTCTTGTCAAAAGGTCTGTGTGTGTGTCTGTCTGTGTGTGTGTCTGTCTGTGTGTGTGTGTCTGTCGTGTGTGTGCTGTCTGTCTGTCTGTCTGTCTGTCTGTCTGTCTGTCTGTCTGTCTGTCTGTCTGTCTGTCTGTCTGTCTGTCTGTCTGTCTGTCTGTCTGTCTGTCTGTCTGTGTATGTCTGTGTATGTCTGTGTGAGTGCATGCTTGTGTGTGTGCATGTGTTACATTTCAGCATGATTCTATAGGATGTGATTATGAATGATGTGATTTAATAATATTTAAAACGTCACAATGTGAAGTTTATTTCCACAAATGTGTGTTTTTCCATCAGAAATGATTGCTTATGGGTACCTTCATGTGTGTGTAATGATGTGTCACATTTAACTGTGTAAAACCTTGCATTGTTACTTTTTTCTCTGAGAGTGACATGGATATACAGTTGAAATCGGAGGTTTACATACACCTTAGCCAAATACATTTAAACTCAGTTTTTCACAATTCCTGACATTTAATCCTAGTAAAAATTTCCTGTCTTAGGTCAGTTAGGATCCCCATTTTATTTTAAGAATGTGAAATTTCAGAATAATAGTAGAGAGAATGATTTATTTCAGCTTTTATTTCTTTCATCACATTCCCAGTTGGTCAGAAGTTACAGAAGTTACAGTTATACACTCAATTAGTATTTGGTAGCATTGCCTTTAAATTGTTAAACTTGGGTCTAACGTTTCAGGTAGCCTTCCACAAGCTTCCCACAATACATTGGGTGAATTCTGGCCTATTCCTCCTGACTGAGTTGGTGGTGCTGTGTCAGGTTTGTAGGCCTCCTTGCTCGCACACGCTTTTTCAGTTCTGCCCACAAATATTCTATAGGATTGAGGTCAGGGCTTTGTGATGGCCACTCCAATACCTTGACTTTGTTGTCCTTAAGCCATTGTGCAACAACTTTGGAATTATACTTGGGGTCATTGTCCATTTGAAAGCCCATTTGCGACCAAGCTTTAACTTCCTGACTAATGTCTTGAGATGATGCTTCAATATATCCACATAATTGTCCGTCCTCATCCTCATGATGCCATCTATTTTGTGAAGTGCACCAGTCCCTCCTGCAGCAAAGAACCCCCACAACATGATGCTGCTGCCCCTGTGCTTCACGCTTGTGATGGTGTTCTTTGGCTTGCAATCCTCCCCCTTTTTCCTCCAAACATAACGATGGTCATTATGGCCAAACAGTTCTATTTTTGTTTCATCAGACCAGAGGACATTTCTCCAAAAAGTACAATCTTTGTCCCCATGTGCAGTTGCAAACCGTAGTCTGGCTTTTTTATGGCGGTTTTGGAGCAGTGGCTTCTTCCTTTCTGAGCGGCCTTTCAGGTTATGACAATATAGGACTCGTTTTACTGTGGCTATAGATACTTTTGTACTTGTTTTGTATCTCTAGGAGACAGAACGCATCTCCTTCCTGAGCGGTATGACGGCTGCGTGGTCCTGTGGTGTTTATACTTGCGTACTGTTGTTTGTACAGATGAACGTGGTACATTCAGGTGTTTGGAAATTGCTCCCAATGATGAACCAGACTTCTGGAGGTCTACAATTTTTTTCTGAGGTCTTGGCTGATTTTTATTGATTTTCCCATGATGTCAAGCAAAGAGGCACTGAGTTTGAAGGTAGGCCTTGAAATACATCCCCAGGTACACCTCCAATTGACTCAAATTATGTCAATTAGCCTATCAGAAGCTTCGAAAGCCATGACATCATTTTCTGGAATTTTCCAAGCTGTTTAAAAGGCACAGTCAACTTAGTGTATGTAAACTTCTGACCCACTGGAATTATGATACAGTAAATTACAAGTGAAATAATCTGTCTGTAAGCAGTTGTTGGAAAAATTACTTGTGTCATGCACAAAGCAGATGTCCTAACCGACTTGCCAAAACTATAGTTTGTTAACAAGAAATTTGTGGAGTGGTTGAAAAACGAGTTTAAATGACTCCAACCTAAGTGTATGTAAACTTCTGACTTCAACTGTATGTCTTTTTGTCTCTCTGAAATGAAATAATCTAGTGATGGGTTAAACAAATGCATGTCTGTCACTGAACAACCCCATGACATGATGAGATGTGGAAAATCACACCAATCTTCCCTATAAGTTATTGAAACAAAAAAAGCTAATTTACTAACATTGGATATTAAACTTTTTATTTATTTAAGAACCTGTTTCTGCTTTCGTACTGTTTAAACCTTTTCTCTAACTGCTTCTTACCTGTTGTGCTTTTTGTCCCTTCCTGCCTCCTGTCCAGGATGAGAACATCATGCAGTCCATGCATCTGTTTGACAACGTCATTTAGTGATACTTCCTGTGGGTGTGGCCTAAAGGACAGCGTTCCCATATTTAGCCCCATAGCCTCCACCTCTAGCTCCCCTCTATCCCCAAACACAGACTCATTAAGGCTGTCAGGGGGGTAAAAGGTACCCCTCCATGGATCTCCACTCTCCCATCCATCCCTAGGCCCTAGACCCCCCCCCCCCCCCTCCAAAAAAAGAGACACCCCTACCTGGGAAGATCAGACAACAGTTAGGTGGGCAATAGGTACCCCTCCATGGGTCTCCACTCTCTCATCCACCTCTAGCCCATCTCTGCTCCCCAAAAGAGACACCCCTACCTGGGAAGGTCAGACAACAGTTAGGGGCTCAAGAGCCACGCTGTGTTGGAGACCATAGCACTCATTCTATATGACATCACATTCTCACTATGCAATAATGTCCTTTATTCTCTATTACTAGTTGGACAAAATGGTGGACTCAAAAGGCTTTAAATCAGGCAATAATCTCACTGCCTGGTCTGAACTTGTTAACTGTGAGATATATTATTATCAGTCAACGAACGTTCTAGAATGTTCCATCTCTCAATGTTTTGGAATGGAATCCCCTGGCTGACGCAATTACCCACAACCCTCCAAACATCCATATTGTGTCCTATTCACCTCATTGTCTATGGAAATATGGGCGGTGTCTGTTTAGGTTTTTTTGTGGGTGACTTCCAGTTAAGCGCTTCCGGCCAATAGTTGGGAGCTAGCTAACTCAGTATCGCTTCTCACAACTTTACAAACATGGATTCACATAAACGGTCATTTTATGTTGGGTAAGGGGTTGCCACGGTAATTGGCCGAAATAGAAGCCGTTCATGGAGCAGGAGTGTTTGACCCCCCAAACTTTTTTGAGGAGCGAGTGCAGTTGTGAGGCAGTTTGCAGCCACCTCCTAAGGACGAGGAGTCTCTTCGGCTTTGGCTCAAAGCATTGAAAAGATGCTGTAAAGAGGTCAATGGAACTCGACCAAAACAATCGAATTGCCATGGAAACGCGTGAGGATAAAATCCCAAATCTCCTCATTGCCCCCCAGCAAAATGAACCTACATTTAGGCTTTTATTTACAGTATAGAGTATGTGTGCTATGTTGTGGTAAAAATCAGAGTTTAATGCTTGTATGGATGTCAACCACAGGAGGTTGGTGGCACCTTAATTGGGGAGGTCGGGCTCGTGGTAATGGCTGAAGCAGAATAGTTGGAATGGTATCAAATGCATCAAACACATGGTTTCCATGTGATTGATGCCATTCCATTTGCTCCGTTCCAGCCTTTATTATGAGCCGTCCTCCTCTCAGCAGCCTCCTGTAATGTCAACCCCAATGTTCAGGTCATTGTCACCAACTAACTACATTACAGTTAAAAACTACTTTGACTACACCACTGATTTCTGTATGCTAGCTATGCTACCAGCTTATATGAAGGGGAGTTAGCATTTATCAGTCACTCCTTCTAAACCTGAAAATGGACAACTTCTAAATTATGCAGCAAAGACAGCCAAATATATTCAAATCAAACTTTAGTAACCACATTGTGGGCCTGTTTACAATACATAAATCACGACGGATTGATGAATATCCACTTTGTTATATCAGATATGTTGAATGTGCACCAATCCGGCGTCCCTCTTATATCCCCCACGGTCTGTGTTCCATTGACCTCTTTACAACATCTATAGTGTCTGCATGATGTGTGTTTTAGAAATGACAATAAGTAATATTTAATGTAACTGGTTGTGTGTGTACTGTAGGTGCTGGACATTACTCCTGAAGGTGTCTGTGTATATTTTGTACTGACATGATGATGTGATGATAATAATGGAAGTGAATAAACCACTATTGCTATGCAAACCAATGTTAATGTATTATTTGTAGTTACTGTATGTACTGTACAGTACAAGAGGTGTGATTTTGAAAGCTACTCTGAAGATACTGTTATAACAAGGTGAAAACAATGACAATGAAGTTTAATCTGAACGGTTTATTAAACACAATCCACTCCTAATAGTTTCCAATATTTTGTATTTTTATAAAAGCGATAAGAGACGTTGCATCAGGACACTGAGGAAAAATATTACCACAACTTTGTCATAAAACCAATAATAAATGTATATGAACATACCAAGTAAACATATATTATGTATCATCTTACAGTACTGTATACTGTAATAGAATAGTACTGTATAATATAATAGAAAAGAAATGGTACTGTGTACTGTAATTGAATAGTACAGTACTGTATAATGTAATAGAATAGTACTGTATACTGTAATAGAATAGTACTGTATAATATAATAGAATATAATAGTACTGTATACTGTAATAGAATAGTACAGTACTGAAGAATGTACCGTAATAGTACACTACTGTAGAATGTATCAGAATAGTACAGGACTGTATAATGTAACAGAATAGTACTATAGAATGTAATAGAATAGTACTGTATACTGTAAGAGAATAGTACTGTATACTGTAATAGAATAGTACAGTACTGTGTACTGTAATAGAATAGTACTGTATACTGTAATAGAATAGTACAATATAATTTAATAGAATAGTACTGTATACTGTAATAGAATAGTACAGTACAGTATACTGTAATAGAATAGTACTGTACTGTATATTGTAATAGTACTGTATACTGTAAAAGAATAGTACTGTGTACTGTAATAGAATAGTACAGTACTGTATACTGTAATAGAATAGTACAGTACTGTATACTGTAATAGAATAGTACAGTACTGTATACTGTAATAGAATAGTACAGTATACTGTAATAGAATAGTACTGTATACTGTAATAGAAAAGTACTGTATATTGTAATAGAATAGTACTGTATAATGCAATAGAATAGTACTGTATACTGTAATAGAATAGTACAGTACTGTATACTGTAATAGTACTGTATAATGTAATAGAATAGTACTGTATACTGTAATAGAATAGTACTGTATACTGTAATAGAATAGTACTGTATACTGTAATAGAATAGTACAGTACTGTAAAATGTAATAGAATAGTACAGTACTGTATAATTTTATAGTACAGTACTGTATACTGTAATAGAATAGTACAGTACTGTATACTGTAATAGAATAGTACTGTATAATTGAATAGAATAGTACTGTATACTGTAATAGAATAGTACAGTACTGTATACTGTAATAGAATAGTACTGTATACTGTAATAGAATAGTACTGTATACTGTAATAGAATAGTACTGTATACTGTAAGAGAATAGTACTGTATACTGTAATAGAATAGTACAGTACTGTATACTGTAATAGAATAGTACTGTATACTGTAAGAGAATAGTACTGTATACTGTAATAGAATAGTACAGTACTGTATACTGTAATAGAATAGTACTGTATAATGTAATAGAATAGTACTGTATATTGTAATAGAATAGTACAGTACTGTATACTGTAATAGAATAGTACTGTATACTGTAATAGAATAGTACTGTATAATGCAATAGAATAGTACTGTATACTGTAAGAGAATAGTACTGTATACTGTAATAGAATAGTACAGTACTGTATACTGTAATAGAATAGTACTGTATAATGTAATAGAATAGTACTGTATATTGTAATAGAATAGTACAGTATTGTATACTGTAATAGAATAGTACAGTACTGTATAATGTTATAGTACAGTACTGTATAATGTAATAGAATGGTACAGTACTGTATAATGTAATAGAATAGTACAGTACTGTATAGTGTAATAGAATAGTACAGTACTGTATACTGTAAAAGAATAGTACAGCACTGTATACTGTAATAGAATAGTACAGCACTGTATAATGTAATAGAATAGTACAGTACTGTATAATGTAATAGAGTAGTACAGTACGGTATACTGTAGAATAGTATAGTACTATGTCATGTAATAGAATAGAATATAAACAGAATATAAGAAATGTATTGTTCCTGAGAGCAAACATCAACAAGTAATTAAAACATATGTATAACGTTCTTAGCCTTCATATAAAATCTAACAAGTTTGATTGTATGTAGCATAAAAAATATTAAATATATGCATTCTGCAGCGATACGCCATCCTATCTGGTTTGTGCTTAGTGGGACTATCATTTGTTTTTCAACAGGACAATGACCCAACACAATGACCCCTCCAGGCTGTGTAAGGGCCATTTGACCAAGAAGGAGAGTGATAGAGTGCTGCATCAGATGACCTGGCCTCCACAATCACCCCAACCTCAACCCAATTGAGATGGTTTGGGATGAGTTGGACCACAGAGTGAAGGAAAAGCAGGCAAAGAGTGCTCAGCATTTGTGGGAGCTCCTTCAAGACTGTTGGAAAAGCATTCCAGGTGAAGCTGGTTGAGAGAATGCCAAGACTGTGCAAAGCTGTCATCAAGACAAAAGGTGGCTACTTTGAAGAATCTCAAATATAAAATATATTTTGATTTGTTTAACACTTTTTTGGTTACTACATGGTTCCATATGTGTTATTTCATAGTTTTAATGTCTTCACTATTATTCTACAATGTAGAAAATAGTAAAAATAAAGAAAAACCCTTGAATGAGCAGGTGTGTCAAAACTTTTGACTGGTACTGTATATACAGTGCATTCGGAAAGTATTCAGACCCCTTGGCTTTTTCCACATTTTGTTACGTTACAGCCTTATTCTAAAATAGATCAAATAGTTTTTTCCCTCATCAATCTACACACAGAACCCCATAATGACAAAGCAAAAATGGAAATATCACATTTACAGAAGTACTCAGACCCTTTACTCAGTACTTTGTTGAAGCACCTTTGGTAGTGATTACAGCCTTGAGTCTTCTTGGGTATGATGCTACAAGCTTGGCACCTGTATTTGGGGAGTTTCTCCCATTCTTCTCTGCAGATCCTCTCAATCTCTGTCAGGTTGGTTGGGGAGCGTCGCTGCACAGCTATTTTCAGGTATCTCCAAAGATGTTCGATCAGGTTCAAGTCCAGAGCAGCTGGGCCACTCAAGGACATTCAGAGATTTGTCCCGAAGCCACTCCTGCGTTGTCTTGGCTGTGTGCTTAGGCTCGTTGTCCTGTTGGAAGGTGAACCATCGCGCCAGTCAGGTCCTGAGCGCTCTGGAGCGGGTTTTCATCAAGAATCTCTCTGTACTTTGCTCCGTTCATCTTTCCCTCAATCCTAACTAGTCTCCCAGTCCCTGCTGCTGAAAGACATCGCAACAGCATGATGCTGCCACCACCATGCTTCCCCGTAGGGATGGTGCCAGGTTTCCTCCAGACGTGACGCTTGGCATTCATGCCAAAAACTTCAATCATGGTTTCATCAGACCAGAGAATCTTGTTTCTCATGGTCTGAGAGTCCTTTAGGTGCTTTTCGGCAAACTCCAAGCAGGCTGTCATGTGCCTTTTACTGAGGAGTGGCTTCCATCTGGAAACTCTACCATAAAGGCCTGGTTGGTGGAGTGCTGCAGAGATGGTTGTCCTTCTGGAAGTTTCTTCCATCTCCACAGAGGAACTCTGGAGCTCTGTCAGAGTGACCATCAGGTTCTTCAGCACCTCGCTGACCAAAGCCCTTCTTCCCCGATTGCTCAGTTTGGCCGGGCGGCCAGTCTTGGTTGTTCCAAACTTATTCCATTTAAGAATGAGGGAAGCCACTCTGTTCTTGCGGACCTTCAATGCTGCATAATTGTTTGGTACCCATCTCCAGATCTGTGCCTCAACACAATCCTGACTCGGAGCTCTAAACACAATTCCTTCGACCTCATGGCTTGGTTTTATCTCTGACATGCACGGTCAACTGTGGGACCTTATAAACAGGTGTGGGCCTTTCCAAATCATGTCCAATCAGTTGAATTTACCACAGCTAGACTCCAAGTTGTAGAAACATCTCAAGGATGATCAATGGAAACAGGATGCACCTGAGCTCAATTTCAAGTCTCATAGCAAAGGGTCTGAATACTTACAGTGGGGGAAAAAAGTATTTGATCCCCTGCTGATTTTGTTCGTTTGCCCACTGACAAAGAAAGGATCAGTCTATAATTTTAATGGTAGGTTTATTTGAACAGTGAGAGACAGAATAACAACAAAAATATCCAGAAAAATGCATGTCAAAAATGTTACAAATTGATTTGCATTTTAATGAGGGAAATAAGTATTTGACCCCCTCTCAATCAGAAAGTTTTCTGGCTCCCAGGTGTCTTTTATACAGGTAACGAGCTGAGATTAGAAACCCACTCTTAAAGGGAGTGCTCCTAACCACAGCTTGTTACCTGTAAAAAAGACACATTGTCCACAGAAGCAATCAATCAATCAGATTACAAACTCTCCACCATGGCCAAGACCAAAGAGCTCTCCAAGGATGACAGGGACAAGATTGTAGACCTACACAAGGCTGGAATGGGCTACAAGACCATCGGCAAGCAGCTTGGTGAGAAGGTGACAACATTTGGTGTGATTATTCGCAAATGGAAGAAACACAAAAGAACTGTCAATATCCCTCGGCCTGGGGCTCCATGCAAGATCTCACCTCGTGGAGTTGCAACGATCATGAGAACGGTGAGGAATCAGCCGAGAACTACACGGGAGGATCTTGTCAATGATCTCAAGGCAGCTGGGACCATCGTCACCAAGAAAACAATTGGTAACACACTACGCCGTGAAGGACTGTAATCCTGCAGCGCCCGCAAGGTCCCCCTGCTCAAGAATACATATACAGGCACATCTGAAGTTTGCCAATGAACATCTGAATGACTCAGAGGACAACTGGTGAAAGTGTTGTGGTTAGATGAGACCAAAATGGAGCTCTTTGACATCAACTCAACTCGCCGTGTTTGGAGGAGGAGGAATGCTGCCTATGACCCCAAGGACACCATCTCCACTGTCAAACATGGAGGTGGAAACATTATGCTTTCGGGGTGTTTTTCTGCTAAGGGGACAGGACAACTTCACCGCATCAAAGGGACGATGGACGGGGCCATGTACTGTCAAATCTTGGGTGAGAACCTCCTTCCCTCAGCCAGGGCATTGAAAATGGGTCGTGGATGGGTATTCCATCATGACAATGACCCAAAACACACCCGGCCAAGGCAACAAAGGAGTGGCTCATGAAGAAGCACATTAAGGTCCTGGAGTGGCCTAGCCAGTCTCCAGACCTTAATCCCATAGAAAATCTGTGGAAGGAGCTGAAGGTTCGAGTTGCCAAACGTCAGCCTCGAAACCTTAATGACTTGGAGAAGATCTGCAAAGAGGAGTGGGACAAAATCCCTCCTGAGATGTGTGCAAACCTGGTGGCCAACAACAAGAAACGTCTGACCTCTGTGATTGCCAACAAGGGTTTTGCCACCAAGTACTAAGTCATGTTTTGCAGAAGGGTCAAATACTTATTTCCCTCATTAAAATGCAAATCATTTTATAACATTTTTGACATGCGTGTTTCTGGATTTTTTTGTTGTTATTCTGTCTCTCACTGTTCAAATAAACCTATTAAAATTATAGACTGATAATTTCTTTGTAAATGGGCAAACGTACAAAATCAGCAGGGGATCAAATACCTTTTTCCCCCACTGTATGTAAATGAGGTATATCTGTTTTTTATATTTAATACAGTTGCCAAAAATGTCTAAAAACCTGTTTTCAATTTGTCATTATGGTGCATTGTGTGTAGTTTAATGAGGATTTGTTTTTATTTAATCCATTTTAGAATAAGGCTGTAACGTAACAAAATGTGGAAAAAGTCAAGGGGTATAAAGACTTTTCTGAATGCACTGTATATTATGTGTATCATTGTACAGTACTATATAACATAATAGAATAGTACAGTACTGTATAATGTAACAGAATAGTACAGTACTGTATAATGTAACAGAATAGTATAGTACTGTATAATGTAATAGAATAGTACAGTACTGTATAACGTCATAGAATAGAAACAGAATAGAAGAAATCCTGAGAACGAACATCAACAAGTAACAAAAAAATACTTAGATTGTTCTTAGCCTTCATATATAATCTCATAAATTTGATTATAAGTGTATATCTTTTTTTATATACATTTAAAAAATATATATATTTAATAAAAATATATATACACTTATAATCAAATTTAGGAGATTATTGGGGTCACTTAGAAATGTCCTTGTTTTTGAAAGAAATTGTCCATTAAAATAACATCAAATTGATCAGAAATACAGTGTAGACATTGTTAATGTTGTAAATGACTATTGTAGCTGGAAACGGAAGATTTTTTAATGGAATATCTACATAGGCGTACAGAGGCCTATTATCAGCAACCATCACTCCTGTGTTCCAATGGCACGTTGTGTTAGCTAATCCAAGTTTATCATTTTAAAAGGCTAATTGATCATTAGAAAACACTTTTGCAATTATGTTAGCACAGCTGAAAACTGTTGTCCTGATTAAAGAAGCAATAAAACTGGCATTCATTAGACTAGTTGAGTATCTGGAGCATCAGCATTTGTGGGTTTGATTACAGCCTTAAAATGGCCAGAAACAAATAACTTTCTTCTGAAACTCGTCAGACGATTCTTGTTCTGAGAAATTAAGGCTATTCCATGTGAGAAATTGCCAAGAAACTGAAGATCTCGTACAACGCTGTGTACTACTCCCTTCACAGAACAGCGCAAACTGGCCCTAACCAGAATAGAAAGAGGAGTACGAGGCCCCGGTGCACAACTGAGCAAGATGACAAATACAGCATTGTTTATAAGACAAAACCGACCCTAGATCAGCACTCCAACTAAGTTTGAATACACTAGTCCTGTGTGGCTCAGTTGGTAGAGCGTGGCGCATGGTTTCCATTCCCAATGGGGCCCCCGGCATGAAAAATGTATTCACACATAAGTCGCTTTGGATAAAAGCATTTTCTAAATGGCATTTCTTATGATACATTATTATACTTAGTTTGACTATACAGGTCCAGATATATAGGGTTTCTGTCAAACTTGTGTTCAGGTCTTCTTGGTTCTGGGTTTGTTGTGTTCAGGTCTTCTTGGTTCTGGGTTTGTTCTGTTCAGGTCTTCTTGGTTCTGGGTTTGTTGTGTTCAGGTCTTCTTGGTTCTGGGTTTGTTGCGTTCAGGTCTTCTTGGTTCTGGGTTTGTTGTGTTCAGGTCTTCTTGGTTCTAGGTTTGTTGTGTTCAGGTCTTCTTGGTTCTGGGTTTGTTCTGTTCAGGTCTTCTTGGTTCTGGGTTTGTTGCGTTCAGGTCTTCTTGGTTCTGGGTTTGTTGTATTCAGGTCTTCTTGGTTCTGGGTTTGTTGACTGTACTGTAGAGAATAGAGGAGTCCTCCTCAGCTGCTTGTGCCACCGTGGGTCTGAAGAGAGAGAAACAGAAATGAAATAGAATCTGCATCCCCCAAAAAACCTTCTAATACTCTTTATAGTGCATTACTTTGACAAAGGCCTATATGGTTCTGGTGAAAAGTAATGCATTAAATAGGGAATAGGGTTCCATTTGGAACACATAACAGTTCCTCAAAACCAGCACTCTCTCATTATAGACATAGGAATTGTCTTGAGATTTCCATTGTTGGGTTTGTAGTTTAAGGAAATGACATCACTAGTGGCCACTAGGGGTAAACTCTTTTGCTTATTAATGACATCATGGTCTTCTCGTCCAATAAGCAGCAGCATATGAATGAGCTGTAAACAAGAATTCAGCTTGTTTACAACCAAATCTAAAAACATTATATGTAAATAGTATGTTATAGGAGGATCAGAATATTATTTTGCGATTTCACTCGATTTTGAGGAACTATCCCCAACCATCTATTCACTTCCTCATCCTCGTTGTTCAGTGGGCTCCAAAAACACCCCAAAACATCCTTTTAAAAACAAAAACTCTAACTAGTCTATAGTGATGCATGTCTCTAGATGTTGTACACATGAAATTGTGTCATTCAGAACTTTATCCCGAACGTTATGTTCCATGTTGTTGAGACTTGAACGATGCCTCTCGTCCGTTCTAGCAGCATGATACACAGAGAATAGAACAGTTGGACGGGGAAACAGCACGAGTCACACAAAATGGAATATAACGTTGTGGATAACGTTTGGAATGACACAATTTAATGTGTACAACTGTTACATCTAAAGACCTGCATCACTATACTGAGAGCTTTCTGTTTCTAAAAGACAGTATTTGGGTGTTTTTGGAGCATTTGTTCATGTTTTTGTCACGGTTGTCGTCAGGAAAGGAGGACCAAAACGCAGCAGGAATGTGGATGCTCATCTTGATATTTGTTGAAACCAAGAAAACACCAAAATAACAAATGACGAACAACCAAACAGTCTTGTAAGGCTCACACACGCAAAACAAGAGACAATCTCCCACAAACACTAAACCAAACACATACCCATATATAGGACTCTCAATCAGAGGCAACGAGAAAGCACCTGCCTCCAGTTGAGAGTCCAACCCCACATTAACCTAAACATAGAAATACAACTAACTAGACTAACATAGACATACATTAACAAGGAACAGTGCCCAAAAACCCCGGAATACATAAATCAAATACCCTTCTAAAAAAACACCACCCCGAACCACATAAAACAAATACCCTCTGCCACGTCCTGACCAAACTACAATAACAAATAACCCTTATACTGGTCAGGACGTGACAGTTTTGAAGAGCCTCCGTACTACATAACGAGGACGAGGAAGTGGTTTTCTGGTCGGGGCAAGATTCTCTAAAACAAGTGAAATCGCAAACAAAAAGTTTTTCTGGACCTTTCTATAACATGGCATTTACATAAAAAAATAGAAATTTGGTTGTAAAAAAGCCAACTTCTCCTGTAATGCGGTGTATTCACAATGCTCTAGAATTGAGTCTATGTTATTTCAATGGCAGAATATGCTCACCGGTTGGCAGCACTGGGGAGGTTGAATTTCACAGCATCGTACTGGACATCCTCGTCCTGTTTCTGGGGTTGAGACAGCTGGACAGTGGAGTACAGAGGCACTTCCTGGTTTTTGAAGCGAGAGAAGTGGACGCTGGCATAGTGAACATCATCCTGGATGACGGTGGCTGCTGTCTGTGCTGCAGTAGGGGCCATGGCCATGCTTGAGACATTTTCATACACGGGACTAGAGTCTCCCTGATGGAAAGAGAGGACAGACAACATAATGAGTAGAAATGTTCCACAAAGCAATACAAATAATCTGATTGTAACAGACTCACCTGTACATTCTCTGATATGTCTCTTGTGTCAGAGGTGGATATGGAGGCCTTCTTCCTGGTTTGCACATTAATTAATACATTTATTATTTAATGAATCAATGAACAAAGTAAGTTAATAAAAAAAGAGTTAGAGTGAAATAATCTTTAAAAGAATCACTCACCTGAACCACATGAAGCCAGAGAGACAGAGGATGAGAACCAGAACAACCACTATGATTCCTACAGCTGCAGTCAGAACTGAGGTCTGTTTCTCTGTAATAAAATATGGATGATACGAGTACTGGCATTTTATAAACTGAAAATAAACATAGTCCAGGACAATAATACAACATTTGTTAACTGATCTAATCTCAACGTATATATAATTATAAAACAAAGTCTGATAAGCCAATGTATAATTATTAATATGAGCATAAAATGTCATTTTGTATTGAAATATTGAAGATTAAAGTTCACCTGGTAAAATGATCATCAGAGCTGTAGAGTTCCTAGATCCTCTTCCATTCCAGGCCTCACAGTGGTAATGTCCATTGTCCTTAGACTTGAACTTACTTATGTTGTACATCTGTCCAAATCCATTTAGAAAAGTCTTATTTTGAAAGTACCAGGTGTATTTGTCCACAGGTGGGTTGGCATCACTGCTGCAGGTCAGAGTCACTGAACTGCCCTCCACTATTTCACCAGAGGGACTGACTGACACTGAGGTGTTCTTTGGACCATCTGGTGGACAATATGTAACAACATTGTTTTAAATAGTGTTTTACTTGTTATTGAAACATGAATTTAAATGTGATCCTCTGATCAAAAGATGAGGTTAGGTGTACTAACACTGAACGTCCACAGACACAGAAGAAGAGTTGAGACGTCCATATTTATTCTCAACCTCACAGTAGTATTCTCCACTGTCCTCAGAGCTGATGGTGGTGAAATTGTATGTCTTTTCAGATCCCGTCAGTGAAGATCCATTCTTCTTGTACCAGGTGTATTTGTCCACAGGTGGGTTGGCATCACTGCTGCAGGTCAGAGTCACTGAACTGTCCTCCACTATTTCACCAGAGGGACTGACTGACACTGAGGTGCTCTTTGGGCCGTCTGGTAAAGGAGAATTTGTCAGAGGGATATGACAGTAGTATATTTATGACCGTAGTATATTTACAAATGTCATGTCAAAAATAAATGATCTGTTAAGTCAGAGAACTATCTAAAACTCTAACTTACACAAAACGTTAATAAATACAGGTGGAGATGTTATGCTTTAGGACTAATTCATTTAATTCCAATTGTTTTGCTACCTTATCATTCAAACACTGAGCTGTACTTTACTCACACTTCACATCCATGTTTATGGTCCTAGACCTGTCTGTCCCCATCTCATTCTGGGCCTCACAGTAGTACTCTCCAGTGTCAGATGACTGGATTTGATTGAAGACATGCTGTGGTCCTGTCATACTCTGATAGCCACCTCCATTCTTCTTGTACCAGGTGTATTTGTCCACAGGTGGGTTGGCATCACTGCTGCAGGTCAGAGTCACTGAACTGTCCTCCACTATTTCACCAGAGGGACTGACTGACACTGAGGTCTTTGGTTTATCTGATGTAAAATACCAAACATTTTGTCAAAGTGATATTAACAGCGAGTAAAAATAAAAGTTTTGTTCTGTAATGATTGATAAAGTAAGACATGTCTCTTTTGCCTGAATGCATGATACTTGCTGAGTAGAATACGGTACTATTGTACTGTACTCACACACTGCAGGAGAGCTGAGACCCTCACGGCCTTTTACAGCACAGGAGTAACTGTCTGCATCGTCACTGCTGATGGAGTACATGGGAGAGGAGGTATCTTGTACATTCAATCCATTCCTGTACCAGATGTAGGTGGGGTTGTCAGTCAGAGTACAGGTAGTGATACAGGTCAGTGTCCTCTGTCCCTCTGCAGCAGGAGTCACCTTCACCTGCAGACCTGAAACAATATGTATAAAACCACATACACCTCTGTGTTAACAGGATGGTTCATTTATTTTCTCCTGTAATTCAATATGATTTACAGTTGTATCATACAGTGTAGTATTACCTGTGACAGACAGAGTTGTTCCTGGGAAACTATGACCCCATTCAAAGTTGTCTGTTTTAGAAGTGAAGCGATACTCAGCTGAGTCCTCCTCTCTCAGATCTGTGATTCTCAGGGTGAAGGGACCTCTGTATGTTCCAGTGAACTTCACACGACCTGCATACCCTGGGTCTCTGGTTAGGTCTTCAGGGGTCGACTTATCACTTCTAAACCAGAATGTTGATGTGGTGGAATAATAACCACCATAAGTACAGGATATGTCCACTGTTGACCCCTTCAAGACACAGATTCTCCTCTTGGTGTAAGTTACTCTGTAGCAGATCTGACCCTGAACACCTGAAACACAGTGACATAACAAGAGGACAACTGGATTATATTCCCAGTTCTTTCTAGAAATGATAACAGTTCTAATATTACATAGTGAAACCAACACACACAGAGGTTGTACGGTATTGTTAATTAAAGAAACACTCACACACTGCAGGAGAGTGGAGATCCTCATGGCCTTTTACAGCACAGGAGTAACTGTCGTCATAGTTACTGGAGACTGGGTCTTTGTACTGGGGGGAGGTGCTCTCATCTAGATGTTGTCCGTTCTTGTACCAGATGTAGGTGGGGTTACCAGTCAGAGTACAGGTGGTGCTACAGGTCAGTGTCTTATACACTGAAAACTGTTGAGGAGTCACCTTCACCTGAAAACCTGAATTAAAGGGGAGTAAAAACAGAGTACATCGTTTAGAATTAATGATTAAATTCATGACTCTTGAAAACTGTATAATGTGCTGTGCAGTGTTACCTGTGACAGAGTACATACATCTATGACATTGTCTGTAATTTCTATGTAATGATGAATATTAAAGTATTACCCTTCTCATTCACCTTAAATGATTGATACTTCCTAAGTAGAATCCTAGTTTCATTCATACTCACAAACTTCAGGAGAGTGGAGACCCTCGTGACCTTCAACAGCACAGGAGTAAATGTTCACAGAAGAATCCCAGACCACCAGCATATTACTAGAGTATTGTTGGGAAGTGGGCTCATCTAGACGTTGTCCGTTCTTGTACCAGATGTAGGTGGGGTTGTCAGTCAGAGTACAGGTGGTGATACAGGTCAGTGTCTTCTGTCCCTCTGCAGCAGGAGTCACCTTCACCTGCAGACCTGAAACAATATGTATAAAACCACATACACCTCTGTGTTAACAGGATGGTTCATTTATTTTCTCCTGTAATTCAATATGATTTACAGTTGTATCATACAGTGTAGTATTACCTGTGACAGACAGAGTTGTTCCTGGGAAACTATGACCCCATTTCTTTGTTTTAAAAGTGAAGCGATACTCAGCTGAGTCCTCCTCTCTCAGATCTGTGATTCTCAGGATGGAGGGACCTCTGTATGTTCCAGTGTACTTCACACGACCTGTATAGCCTGGGTCTCTGGTTAGGTCTTCAGGGGTCGACTTATCACTTCTAAACCAGAATGTTGATGTGGTGGAATAATAACCAACATATGTACAGGATATGTCCACTGTTGACCCCTTCAAGACACAGATTCTCCTCTTGGTGTAAGTTACTCTGCTGCAGCTCTGACCCTGAACACCTGAAACACAGTGACATAACAAGAGGACAACTGGATTATATTCTCAGTTCTTTCTAGAAATGATAACAGTTCTAATATTACATAGTGAAACCAACACACACAGAGGTTGTACGGTATTGTTAATTAAAGAAACACTCACACACTGCAGGAGAGTGGAGATCCTCATGGCCTTTTACAGCACAGGAGTAACTGTCGTCATAGTTACTGGAGACTGAGTATTTGTACTGGGGGGAGGTGCTCTCATCTAGATGTTGTCCGTTCTTGTACCAGATGTAGGTGGGGTTACCAGTCAGAGTACAGGTGGTGATACAGGTCAGTGTCTTCGACATTGCCGACCGTGGTGGAGTCACCTTCACCTGCAGAGCTGGAGTAGATCACAACATTAAAACCCTGAATCACCTGTTCCTAGTTTAATCACGTGATGCAAGACATTCCCAAACACATTTAATTCTTCAATCTTTTTCATATATACAAATCTAATTTCTAGACCTATATGGACAGTAGATTTTAATTGAACCGACTAGCAGTATAAAGCATGTAACTGTACCTGTTACAGAGTGACTCCAGGATCACCAGTATATAGAATGTTACTGTACCTGTTACAGACAGAGTGACTCCAGGATCACCAGTATATAGAATGTTACTGTACCTGTGACAGACAGAGAGACTCCAGGATCACCAGTATATAGAATGTTACTGTACTTGTGACAGACAGAGTGACTCCAGGAACACCAGTATATAGAATGTTACTGTACCTGTTACAGACAGAGAGACTCCAGGATCACCAGTATATAGAATGTTACTGTACCTGTTACAGACAGAGTGACTCCAGGATCACCAGTATATAGAATGTTACTGTACCTGTTACAGACAGAGTGACTCCAGGATCACCAGTATATAGAATGTTACTGTACCTGTTACAGACAGAGAGACTCCAGGATCACCAGTATATAGAATGTTACTGTACCTGTGACAGACAGAGTGACTCCAGGATCACCAGTATATAGAATGTTACTGTACCTGTTACAGACAGAGACTCCAGGATCACCAGTATATAGAATGTTACTGTACCTGTTACAGACAGAGTGACTCCAGGATCACCAGTATATAGAATGTTACTGTACCTGTGACAGACAGAGAGACTCCAGGATCACCAGTATATAGAATGTTACTGTACCTGTTACAGACAGAGTGACTCCAGGATCACCAGTATATAGAATGTTACTGTACCTGTTACAGACAGAGTAACTCCAGGATCACCAGTATATAGAATGTTACTGTACCTGTTACAGACAGAGTGACTCCAGGATCACCAGTATATAGAATGTTACTATACCTGTGACAGACAGAGTGACTCCAGGATCACCAGTATATAGAATGTTACTGTACCTGTTACAGACAGAGTGACTCCAGGATTGCC
Organism: Salmo salar; assembly: GCF_965601325.2. Lineage (NCBI taxonomy): Eukaryota > Metazoa > Chordata > Actinopteri > Salmoniformes > Salmonidae > Salmo > Salmo salar. Next base: position 18,355,211 of record NC_138302.1, read on the forward strand.
ATAATATTTCCCTCCAGGATGATCTGTTATAAATCTGAACTTGTACGTAGCTGAGTCTTTCTCTCTCAGGTCTGTGATTCTCAGGTTGTGACCATTCTTCTTATCTCCATGATACTCCAGACGACCTGCATTCTCTGGGTTCTGACCTAGATCTTCAGGTTCTACACCAGTCCCCCATTTAGTGAACCAGAAGGTTGATGTGACTGTACCACTGGGATATGTGTAAGAGCAGGACAGCTCCACTGTTGACCCCTTCAAGACACAGATACTTTGAGTGGTGTATGTAACACTCCAGCCATTCTGACCCAGTACCACTGAAACACAGTCACACAACACAATGGTATCAGAATGAAGACAAGGTCTATTGGCTTACACTGAAGGTAGGGTTTGTCCACACTTTGTTGCCGTATTTCCTGATTTGAGTGTGAATGGAAACCAGAGATAAGCATCACTCAGTGAGGTGTGAAAGATAACTATTTAAAGTGAAGTGGAGACTCCTAACAGAACACACCAGAATTACATTATGATTCTTAACCTTTTAGAAATGTCTGTATATTATTAAACAGAGCAACTAAAAGATAAGAATGAGACCATACCTGCTACAGACCAGAGAAAGACCACCAACACACTTCCTGCTGTTCTCAAGGCCATTGTTGCATCTCCCACCCTGCAGTCTTAGAAACATAAACAACAACTCACTCTATAGCTGGTGAATAACTCCACCTGATACATTGAAGTAGAAACTGTAAATGGGGTACAGGGCCTCATTACTGAAAATGAACCAGGCTCATATTGTGTTGTGCTGTATTGTGTTACGGATGTAGGATATAATTTGATCACTCTTTAGTTGTAGAGAATTTTCCTGCTCAGCAGGAACTGCAATCTTGTAGTTTATTCAAGGTTTAAAAAGGCTTCTAAGGTTTGTAATTTTCACTTTAAAATATCAGACTTGATTTGCCCTAACAAAAACGGTGTAAACCACCACATTAATTATAATCTACATAATAATTAACTTGTCCTGTTGCAGGATTATATTTAAGATCCTACACCTGTATATGGTTGTGTGTGAATACTGTCTGTCTATTGCACTATGGATCAACATCATCAATAACAACAACTACAGTAGTACTGTAAACACATATTTCTACATTGATTGTTCTGATGCTGTTTAATTCTCAGAACCCCAAATATAGGAGGATTAATGTTCAAACCTCTACGGTCCGTCAAGCTGTACAGCAGCCTAAAGACTGACCACCAGGTTCAATGATAACTCCTATCCCCAAGCTGTGAGGATAAACAGTAAGTGACTCTCACTCACACATACACACACACACCACACCTTTTATATAATAATTATATGGACTGGGGGCCCTGATCCTAGATCAACACTGTGGCAATATGACACTTTATGAATACTGGCCCTGATGTAATCACCAAAACACAGCTCAAAACATAACAAGAAGTAAAATTATACATTACCCTCAAGAATATGACTAATGACTAAAAACAAATAACCAAAAACTATATTTCAAGATATCAAGAGTACTTACAGACTGAAGGGGAGAGGTCTTGTACAGTGAGTCAACTGACTGGTAGTGAGTGGGAACTGCTAGTAAGTGTCAGTTCAGTGGTTGATACATATTTATAGTAGTCAGAACACAAGTAGCTGATACAGAACTGTCCTTTCCTTCCTCTTTAAGACATTAACATGCATGAGGACCAGAACAACACGTCAGAAAGAGGTGTTACTGTATTTCAATAGAAAATGTACAACAGACTGCATATCTAGTTGACTTTCTTCATTTGAGGAGTGGGTTTACATTTTCTAAATGTGGCCCATTTCCAATGTATTATATTGACTAAATACAGAATCATGTTTACTGTAGCCTACTATATGGAATGTTTATAATATATTAGAATGTGTTGCCTTGTCCCTCTGAGTTCTACATGGAACAGGTCAAAGTGTCATTTACATTTGGTCAGTTCCATGATGTCATTCATTCTATTCTACAAACCCATTCAATTTACTCTCATCAAAGTGCTACTGACGGAACATTGTTCTGGACTAGATCTCCGCCTAGTGGCATCTCAACATTACTGCAGCCGTCAAATATTTATGTCCTCAATAATGTTGGACTAATAACAACATTACAAACTGTAAATGAATCAGATAGAATGGTGAACAACAACAAAAACTATATTTCAAGATATTGTCAAGTGTACTTACATAGTGAAGGGGAGAGGTCTTGTACAATGAGTCAACTTACTGGTAATGCATGGAAACTGACAGTAAGTGTGAATTCTGTGGTTGATACATATTTAAAGTAGTTAAGACACAAGTATCTGATGCAGAACTTCCTTCCTCTTTAAGACATTAACATGCATGAGGACCAGACCAGCACGTCAGAAAGAGGTGTTACTGTATTTCAATAGAAAATGTACAACAGACTGAATATCTAGTTGACTTTCTTCATTTGAGGAGTGGGTTTACATTTTCTAAATGTGGCCCATTTCCAATGTATTATATTGACTAAATACAGAATCATGTTTACTGTAGCCTACTATTTTGAATGTTAAATAATATCTTATAATGTGTTGCCTTGTCCCTCTGAGTTCTACATGGAACAGGTCAAAGTTCCATTTACATTTGGTCAGTTCCATGATGTCATTCATTCTATTCTACAAACCCATTCAATTTACACTCCTCATCAGCTGCATCAAAGTGGTACTGAAGGTTCCAGTGTTCTAGACCGGAGCTCTCCCTACTGGCATCTCAACATTACTGCACCATCCTAATAATAATGTCTTCAATAATGTTGGACTAATAACAACATTACAAACTGTAAATGAATCAGATAGAATGGTGAAACACAACACTGGCTACTACTTAACAAATTCACATTTAAGCACACAAACACTAGTAACGAAATCCTACATGGAGCCTCACCGTGCACCGCCACTTTAAGAGCGCAGCAGCAGTCAGGAAAGAGGAAATCAAGACGGCTCTTCCGACCTCGTCTGTTGGCTGTTCAGTTTTGAACGTGTTTTTCTAACTCTGCGGAAGTCTTGTTTAGTTTCAGCGTGCTTAGGTTATGAAAGTTGATCTCCTTTGTTATCGCGCTCCTCCTGACGAGTTTGGACCATTCTATCCTCTGATCTAATCGATTACTAGCAACATTGTTACAAGTTTTTGTCAAGCAAACAACCGAGGATTGTGTCAGACGGGCATATGCACGTTCAAGCCTGGACGCAACAGCTAAGACCATCTCTCTTTCTTCTTCAGTTCATTACACTGAATATGTTCTCTTTGTGCTGCCCTCTCTGTTATGTTCAGTGCCTTCAGTATACTAATAATGCACTTTAGGACTGTTTGACCTTTTAGTTGAAGGGTGATGGCGTGAATTTGTTTTGAACTGTATTGATTTTGTGTGGGACTATCGACATTTGGCCAAGAAGAGTTTTGGACATTTTAATGACTTTTGTCTATACACACACACATTCATACCCGTGGATTGATGGCAGCATTCACGCAAAACTGAACGCGCGAACCACTGCTTTTAATCAGGGCAAGGTGACCGGAAACATGACCGAATACAAACAGTGTAGTTATTCCCTCCGCAAGGCAATCAAACAAGCTAAGCGTCAGTACAGAGACAAAGTGGAGTCACAATTCAACGGCTCAGACACGAGAGGTATGTGGCAGGGTCTACAGTCAATCACGGACTACAAAAGGAAAACCAGCCCCATCGCGGATCACGATGCCTTGCTCCCAGAGAGACTAAACAAGTTTTTTGCTCGCTTTGAGGACAATACAGTACCACTGACATGGCCCACTACCAAAACCTGCGGGCTCTCCTTCACTGTAGCCAACGTGAGTAAAACATTTAAACGTGTTAACCCTCGCAAGGCTGCAGGCCCAGACGGCATTCCCGGAGGCGTCCTAAGAGCATGCACAGACCAGCTGGCTGGTGTGTTTACGACATATTCAATCAATCCTTATCCCAGTCTGCTGTCCCCACATGCTTCAAGAGAGCCACCATTGTTCCTGTTCCCAAGAAAGCTAAGGTAACTGAGCTGAATGACTACCGCCCTGTAGCACTCACTTCCGTCATCATGAAGTGCTTTGAGAGACTAGTCAAGGACCATATCACCGCCACCCTACCTGTCACCCTAGACCCACTCCAATTTGCTTACCGACCCAATAGGTCCACAGACGACGCAATCGCCATCACACTGAACACTGCCCTAACCCATCTGGACAAGAGGAATACCTATGTAAGAATGCTGTTCATCGATTACAGCTCAGCATTTAACACCATAGTACCCTCCAAACTCGTCATTAAGCTCGAGACTCTGGGTCTCGACCCCTCCCTGTGCAACTGGGTCCTGGACTTCCTGACGGGCCGCCCCCAGGTGGTGAGGGTAGGAAACAACATCTCCACCCTGCTGATCCTCAACACTGGGGCCCCACAAGGGTGTGTTCTGAGACCTCTCCTGTACTCCCTGTTCACCCACAACTGCGTGGCCATGCACGCCTCCAACTCAATCATCAAGTTTGCAGGTGACACTACAGTGGTAGGCTTGATTACCAACAACGACGAGACGGCCTACAAGGAGGAGGTGAGGGCCCTCGGAGTGTGATGTCAGGACAATAACCTCACACTCAATGTCAACAAAACAAAGGAGATGATTGTGGACTTCAGGAAACAGCAGGGTTAGGGGTTAGATACGTCTACATCCTGTGGTTTCCACAAAGTGTTTTAAAAGGATCCCGGGGACATAATCTTCTCCTTATTGGTACACTCAGACCTTATGAACAACCAGGACCAAAAAGGTCAAATAGGTTGTGCTTATATTTATCCTGTTTCAGATGTAGGTGTGTAACCTGTACAGTGTGTGTGTGGTGTGAAATGGAAATGTGTTTTTTGCATATCCCACTCCCACTGAGACACCCTCAGGGAGGAGAAAGGGTTGCATATTCAACTGTTTCTCTGTTAGAAAATGGACAAGAACAAAGATGGTGTGGTCACCATTGAGGAATTTCTGGACAGGATGCCCATATTTAGCCCACAGCCTCCACCCCTAGCTCTCCTCTATCCCCAAACACAGACTCATTAGGGCTGTCAGGGGGGTAAAACGTACCCCTTCATGGATCTCCACTCTCCCATCCGGTCCAATATCTACTGTTTGTTTATGGAATTCTGTGTGATTATTTAGTTAGTTACTAACTAAATAAGCCAATTTGTGTATATTGCTAATTCGTTATGGAAACCAGAGTTCGTGCAGATAACCAAGACTTTTACGACGTTCAGATGAGACTGAGGTCAAGAATAATGGATGACTGAAATGTAAGATATTTTTAGATCTGTAAGAGTTATTTCGGAAGACGGAACTCCTTTAAATAAGCTTCTCTGTGGTGCCCCAGGTTATTAGTGAGTTAATTGTTGCATGATTTAATTGATTATTTGATTGAATTAAACATTAGGTAATGGATTTGATAAAATAGCATGTCATCACATTAATGACAGTCAGACACTACAAAGTGATAAGAAACGTTGCATCCGAACATTGAGGTAAAATATTACCATAACTTTGTCATAAAACCAATAATAAATGTATATGAACATATCAGGTAAATATGATGTATCATCTTACAGTACTGTATACTGTAATAGAATAGTACAGTACTGTATAATGTAATAGAATAGTACTGTATACTGTAATAGAATAGTACAGGACTGTAGAATAATAGAATAGAAACAGTACTGTATACTGTAATAGTACAGTACTGTATAATATAATAGAAAAGATATGGTATTGTATAATGTAATAGAATAGAAACAGTACTGTATAATGTAACAGAATAGTACAGGACTGTATAATGTAATAGAATAGAAACAGTACTGTATACTGTAATAGAATAGAAACAGTACTGTATAATGTAACAGAATAGTACAGGACTGTATAATGTAATAGAATAGAAACAGTACTGTATACTGTAATAGAATAGAAACAGTACTGTATACTGTAACAGAATAGTACAGGACTGTATACTGTAATAGAATAGTACAGTACTGCAGAATGTATTAGTATTGTAGAATGTATTAGTACTGCAGAATGTATTAGTACGGTATACTGTAATAGTACAGTACTGTATAATGTAATAGAATAGTACTGTACTGTAGAATGTAATAGTACAGTACTGTAATAGTACAGTACTGTAGATGGTAGTAGAATTGAAACAGTACTGTATACTGTAATATAAAGTACAGTGCTGTAGAATGTAATAGTACAGTACTGTAGAATGTAATAGTACAGTAGAATGTAATAGAATAGTACAGTACTGTAATAGAATAGTACAGTATACTGCAACAGAATAGTACTGTAGAATGTACCGTAATAGAATAGTACTGTAGAATGTAACATAAGTGTACTGTACAGGACTGTAGAATGTAACAGAATAGTACAGTACAATAGAATGTAATAGTACAGTAGAATGTAATAGAATAGTACAGTACTGTAATATAATAGGACTGTATAATGTAATAGAATAGTACAGTATACTGCAACAGAATAGTACTGTAGAATGTACCGTAATAGAATAGTACTGTAGAATGTAACATAAGTGTACTGTACAGGACTGTAGAATGTAACATAAGTGTACTGTACTGTAGATTGTAACAGAATGGTACTGTAGAATAGAAGTATTGTTCCTGTGAGCGAACATCAAGAAGTAATTAAAACATATTTATAATGTTCTCAGCCTTCATATAAAATATAACTGTCCATCGAGGCTATTTCAGAAATTCAAAGCAAAGTCATTGTGTTCAGATTCTGTTCCATGTTACTTAAAAAATGAATGGGAAAAATATTTAACATACAAATTATTTACAAGGTTCCCCCTCTTATTCATCATCGTTTAAAAGGCTAAACTGACCCTAGATCAGCACTGCAACTAAGTGTGAATACAATAGTCCTGTGGCTCAGTTGGTAGAACATGGTGTTTGGGTTCAATTCCCAATGGGGCCACCGGCATGAAAGATGGATCCACACATAATAACTCACTTTGGATGAAAGCATTTCTAAATGGCATATCATGATATATTATTATAACACTTAGTTGGACTAGACAGGTCCAGATATACAAGGTTTCTGTCAAACTTGTTGTGTTCAGGTCTTCTGGGTACTGGGTTTGTTGTGTTCAGGTCCTCTTGGTTCTGGGTTTGTTGTGTTCAGGTCCTCTTGGTTCTGGGTTTGTTGTGTTCAGGTCCTCTTGGTTCTGGGTTTGTTGTGTTCAGGTCCTCCTGGGTTCTGGGTTTGTTGTGTTCAGGTCCTCCTGGGTTCTGGGTTTGTTGTGTTCAGGTCCTCCTGGGTTCTGGGTTTGTTGTGTTCAGGTCCTCCTGGGTTCTGGGTTTGTTGTGTTCAGTCCTCCTGGGTTCTGGGTTTGTTGTGTTCAGGTCCCCTGGGTTCTGGGTTTGTTGTGTTCAGGTCCTCTTGGTTCTGGGTTTGTTGTGTTCAGGTCCTCTTGGTTCTGGGATTGTTGTGTTCAGGTCCTCTTGGTTCTGGGATTGTTGTGTTCAGGTCCTCTTGGTTCTGGGATTGTTGTGTTCAGGTCTTCTTGGTTCTGGGATTGTTGTGTTCAGGTCTTCTTGGTTCTGGGATTGTTGTGTTCAGGTCTTCTTGGTTCTGGGAGTGTGTTCGGCCTGGTTCGGAGGGTCGGTCTCTTGGTTCTGGGATTGTTGTGTTCAGGTCTTCTTGGTTCTGGGATTGTTGTGTTCAGGTCTTCTTGGTTCTGGGATTGTTGTGTTCAGGTCTTCTTGGTTCTGGGATTGTTGTGTTCAGGTCTTCTTGGTTCTGGGTTTGTTGTGTTCAGGTCTTCTGGGTTTGTTGTGTTCAGCTCTTCTGGGTTTGTTGTGTTCAGCTCTTCTGGGTTTGTTCTGTTCAGGTCTTCTTGGGTCTGGGTTTGTTGTGTTCAGGTCTTCTTGGGTCTGGGGGTGTTGTGTTCAGGTCTTCTTGGTACTGGGTTTGTTGTGTTCAGGTCTTCTTGGTACTGGGTTTGTTGTGCTCAGCTCTTCTGGGTTTGTTGTGTTCAGCTCTTCTTGGTTCAGGGTTTGTTGACTGTACTGTAGAGAACAGAGGAGTCCTCCTCAGCTGCTTGTGCTGCTGTAGGTCTGAAGAGAGAGAAACAGAAATTAAACAGAATCTGCATCCCCCCAAAAAACCTTCATATACTCTTTATAGTGCATTACTTTGACCAAGGCCTATATGGCTCTGGTGAAAAGTAGTGCACTAAATAGGGAATAGGGTTCCATTTGGAACACAGAACAGTTCATCAAAACCACCACTCTCTCATTATATTGTTGGGTTTGTAAGGAAATTACATCGCTAATGGCCACTGAGGGTCAACTCTTTCACTTATTAATGACATCATGGTCTTCTCGTTCAATAAGCAGCAGCATATGAATGAGCTGTAATCAAGAATATAGCTTGTTTACAACCAAATCTAAAAACATATGTAACTGGAATGTTATAGGAGGGTCCAGATTTTTTGGGGGCGAATTCACTCTTTTTTGAGGAACTATCCCCAACCATCTATTCACTTCCTCATCCTCGTTGTTCAGTGGGCTCCAAAAACACCCCAAAACATCTTTTTAAAAACAAAAGCTCTAAGTAGTCTATAGTGATGCTTGTCTTTAGATGTTGTACACATGAAATTGTGTCATTCAGAACTTTATCCGCAACGTTATGTTCCATGTTGTTGAGACTTGAACGATGCCTCTCGTCCGTTCTAGCAGCATGATACACAGAGAATAGAACAGTTGGACGGGGAAACAGCACGAGTCACACAAAATGGAATATAACGTTGTGGATAACGTTTGGAATGACACAATTTCATATGTACAACTGTTACATCTAAAGAGCTGCATCACTATACTGAGAGCTTTCTGTTTCTAAAAGACAGTATTTGGGTGTTTTTGGAGCATTTGTTCATGTTTTTTCAGAGCCTCCGTACTGCACAACGAGGATGAGGAAGTGAATTGCTGGTTGGGGTAAGTTTCTCTAAAACAAGTGAAGTCGCAATAAAAGGTGTCTGGACCCTTCTATAACATTTACATCAAAAACTGAAATTTGGTTGTAAAAAAAGCCAACTTCTCCTTTAATGTGGTGTATCCACAATGCTCTAGAATTGGCTCTATGTTATTTTAATGGCAGAATATGCTCACCGGTTGGCAGCACTGGGGAGGTTGAATTTCACAGCATCGTACTGGACATCCTCGTCCTGTTTCTGGGGTTGATGCAGTTGGACGGTGGAGTACAGAGGCACTTCCTGGTTTTTGGAGCGAGAGAAGTGGACACTGGCATAATGAACATCATCCTGGTTGACGGTGGCTGCTGTCTGTGCTGCAGTAGAGGTCATGGCCATGCTTGAGACGTTTTCATACACGGGACTAGAGTCTCCCTGATGGGAAGAGAGGACAGACAACATAATGAGTAGAAATGTTCCACAAAGCAATACAAATAATCTGATTGTAACAGACTCACCTGTACATTCTCTGATATGTCTCTTGTGTCAGAGGTGGATATGGAGGCCTTCTTCCTGGTTTGCACATTAATTAATACATTTATTATTGAATGAATTAATGAACAAAGTTAATAAAAAAGAGTTAGAGTGAAATAATCTTTAAAAGAATCACTCACCTGAACCACATGAAGCCAGAGAGACAGAGGATGAGAACCAGAACAACCACTATGATTCCTACAGCTGCAGTCAGAACTGATGTTTGTTTCCCTATAATAAAATATGAATGATATGAGTACAATAGTACAATATTTGTTAACTGATCTAATATCAATGTATATATAATTATTAAACAAAGTATGATACGCTAAAGTATAATTATTAGTATTAGATTGAAATGTAATTTTGTATTGAAATATTGAAGATGAAAGTTCACCTGGTAAAATGATCATCAGAGCTGTAGAGTTCCTAGATCCTCTTCCATTCCAGGCCTCACAGTGGTAATGTCCATTGTCCTTAGACTTGAACTTACTTATGTTGTACATCTGTCCAAATCCATTTAGAAAAGTCTTATTTTGAAAGTACCAGGTGTATTTGTCCACAGGTGGGTTGGCATCACTGCTGCAGGTCAGAGTCACTGAACTGCCCTCCACTATTTCACCAGAGGGACTGACTGATACTGAGGTGCTTCTTTGGCTTATCTGATGTTAAGGAGAATTTATCAGAGGGTTATGACAGTAGTATATTTACAAATTAAACGTAAAAAAATAAATTAGAATTTGTCAGATGATTATAATGGTCATGATATGTCAAAATCTGTGAAGCCAGACTATTAAAAATAGAATCCACTAACACAAAACATTAACAGGAACACATGTGATACTGAGCTGTACTTTACTCACATCTCACATTGATGTTGATATATTCAGGCCTCCCTGTCTTAATCCCATTCCAGGCCTCACAGTAGTACTCTCCAGTGACTGAGGACTTGATATGATTGAAGACAAGATGTGGTCCTGTGGTCATATAGGTGGTTGATGGATAGTAGACTCCATTCTTCTTGTACCAGGTGTATTTGTCCACAGGTGGGTTGGCATCACTGCTGCAGGTCAGAGTCACTGAACTGTCCTCCACTATTTCACCAGAGGGACTGACTGACACTGAGGTGCTCTTTGGGCCGTCTGGTAAAGGAGAATTTGTCAGAAGGATATGACAGTAGTATATTTATGACCGTAGTATATTTACAAATGTCATGTCAAAAATAAATGATCTGTTAAGTCAGAGAACTATCTAAAACTCTAACTTACACAAAACCTTAATAAATACAGATGGAGATGTTATGCTTTAGGACTAATGCATTTAATTCCAATTGTTTTGCTACCTTATCATTCAAACACTGAGCTGTACTTTACTCACACTTCACATCCATGTTTATGGTCCTAGACCTGTCTGTCCCCATCTCATTCTGGGCCTCACAGTAGTACTCTCCAGTGTCAGATGACTGGATTTGATTGAAGACATGCTGTGGTCCTGTCATACTCTGATAGTCACCTCCATTCTTCTTGTACCAGGTGTATTTGTCCACAGGTGGGTTGGCATCACTGCTGCAGGTCAGAGTCACTGAACTGTCCTCCACTATTTCACCAGAGGGACTGACTGACACTGAGGTGCTCTTTGGTTTGTCTGATGTAAAAGATTAATGTCCCAAAGCCTTAATGTCACAATACTTTCATAATAATTCTAAGATTTTACAGTAATATAGACAATGAGTAAAAAAGGCTTTTTGTTCTGTAATGATTGATAAAGTAAGATGCGTGATACTTGCTAAGTAGTATACTGTACTTATAAGGGCACAAGGTGAGACACAGATGCAGACACAGGAGGCAGATGGTCAGAGTCCAAGATGTTTATTAACAATCCAGAAAGGGTAGGTAAGAGAATGGTTGTGGACAGGCAAAAGGTCAAAACCAGTTCAAAGTTCCAGAGGTACAGAATGGCAAGCAGGCTTGAGGTCAGGGCAGGCAGAATGGTCAGGTAGGCGGGAATGGAGTCCAGAAAAACAGGCAAAGGTCAAAACCGGGAGGACTAGTAAAGGAGAATAGAAAAGCAGGAGCACGGGAAAAACACGCTGGTTGACTTGAATATACAAGACGAACTGGCACAGAAAGACAGGAAACACAGGGATACAATACACTGGGGAAAATAAGAGACACCTGGAGGGGGTGGAGACAATCACAAGGACAGGTGAAACAGATCAGGGCGTGACAGTACTATTGTACTGTACTCACACACTGCAGGAGAGCTGAGACCATCGTGGCCTTTTACAGCACAGGAGTAACTGTCTGCATCCTCACTGCTGATGGAGTACATGGGGGAGGAGGCCTTTCTTACAGGTTGTCTGTTCTTGTACCAGATGTAGGTGGGGTTGAAGTTGTTAGTCAGAGTGCAGGTGGTGCTACAGGTCAGTGTCCTCTGTCCCTCTGCAGCAGGAGTCACCTTCACCTGCAGACCTGAAACAATATGTATAAAACCACATACACCTCTGTGTTAACAGGATGGTTCATTTATTTTCTCCTGTAATTCAATATGATTTACAGTTGTATCATACAGTGTAGTATTACCTGTGACAGTCAGAGTTGTTCCTGGGAAACTATGACCCCATTCAAAGTTGTCTGTTTTAAAAGTGAAGCGATACTCAGCTGAGTCCTACCTCGCCCTGCTTTCGACAAATCTGACCTTGACTCCATTTTGTTACTCCAAGCCTATAGACAGAAACTAAAACAGGAAATGCCCGTGCTCAGATCTGTCCAACGCTGGTCTGACTAATCGGATTCCACGCTTCAAGATTGCTTTGATCACGTGGAATGGGATGTGTTGCGGGTAGCCTCAGACAACAACATTTATGAATACGCTGACTCGGTGAGCGATCAAACAAGCAAAGCGTTAGTATCGAGACAAAGTAGAGTAGCAATTCAACGGCCCAAATATGAGACGCAAGTGGCAGGGTCTACAGTCAATCACGGATTACTAAAAGATAACATCAATGTCTTGCTCCCAGACAGAATAAACAACTTCTTTGCTCGCTTTGAGGACTATACAGTGCCACTGACATGGCCTGCTATCAAAACCTGTGGGCTCTCCTTCTCCATGGCCGACGTGAGTAAAACATTAACCGTGTTAACCCTCACAAGGCTGCCGGCCCAGACAGCATCCCTAGCTGTGTCCTCTGAGCATGTGCAGACCAGCTGGCTGGTGTATTTACGGACATATTCAACCAATCCCTATCCCAGTCTGTTGTCTCCACATGCTTCAAGATGGAAACCAGTGTTCCTGTTCCCAAGAAAGCTAAGCTATCTGAACTAAATTACTATCGCCCCATAGCACTCACTTCTGTCATCATGAAGTGCTTTGAGAGACTAGTCAAGGATCATATCACCTCCACCCTACCTGTCACCCTAGACCCACTCCAATTCGCTTACCGCCCCAACGGGTCCACTGACGATGCAATCGCCATCACACTGCACACTGCCCTATCCCATCTGGACAGGAGGAATACCTATGTGAGAATGCTGTTCATCGACTACAGCTCAGCATTTAACACCATAGTACCCTCCAAACTCGTCATTAAGCTCGAGACCCTGGGTCTCGACCCCGCCCTGTGCAACTGGGTCCTGGACTTCCTGACGGGCCGCCCCCAGGTGGTGAGGGTAGGAAACAACATCTCCACCCTGCTGATCCTCAACACTGGGGCCCCACAAGGGTGTGTTCTGAGACCTCTCCTGTACTCCCTGTTCACCCATGACTGCGTGGCCATGCACGCATCCAACTCAATCATCAAGTTTGCAGACGACACTACAGTAGTAAGCTTGATTACCAACAATGATGAGACGGCCTACAGGGAGGAGGTGAGGGCCCTCGGAGTGTGGTGTCAGGAAAATAACCTCTCACTCAACGTCAACAAAACAAAGGAGATGATCGTGGACTTCAGGAAACAGCAGAGGGAGCACCCCCCCTTTTAAGTTCCTCGGCGTACATACATCACGGACAAACTGAAATGGTCCTCCAACACAGACAGCGTGGTGAAGAAGGTGCAACAGCGCCTCTTCAACCTCAGGAGGCTGAAGAAATGTGGATTGTCACCTAAAACCCTCACAAACTGTTACAGATGCACAATCGAGAGCATCCTGTCAGGCTGTATCACCGCCTGGTACGGCAGCTGCTCCGCCCACAACCATAAGGCTCTCCAGAGGGTATTGAGGTCTGCACAACGCATCACCGGGTGCAAACTACCTGCCCTCCAGGACACCTACACCACCCGATGTCACAGGAAGGCCAAAAAGATCATCAAGGACAACAACCACCCGAGGCACTGCCTGTTCACCCCGCAATCATCCAGAAGGCGAGGTCAGTACAGGTACATCAAAGACTACTGCATCTTGCCTATGCCGCACGGCTATCGCTCATCCGTATATTTATATGTACATATTCCCATTCATCCCTTTACATTTGTGTGAATAAGGTAGTTGTTGTGAATTTGTTAGATTACTTGTTAGTTATTACTGCATTGTTGCAACTAGAAGCACAATCATTTCGCTACACTCGCATTAACATCTGCTAACCATGTGTATGTGACAAATAACATTTGATTTGATTAGTTGCCATATTATTCTTGTTAGTAAGTATAGTTTGCTTTGCTTTTTTCATTTAAACACTTGAAAACTAGGTGATGCATCTCAATAGATTTCATCCTGCAAAACCTCAAATAAATAAATAAAGATTTGAAAAGGAAAGAAAAGTAGTATATAGAATGTTACTGTACCTGTGACAGAGTAACTCCAGGATCACCAGTATATAGAATGTTACTGTACCTGTGACAGACAGAGAGACTCCAGGATCACCAGTATATAGAATGTTACTGTACCTGTGACAGACAGAGAGACTCCAGGATCACCAGTATATAGAATGTTACTGTACCTGTAACAGACAGAGAGACTCCAGGATCACCAGTATATAGAATGTTACTGTACCTGTTACAGACAGAGAGACTCCAGGATCACCAGTATATAGAATGTTACTGTACCTGTTACAGACAGAGTGACTCCAGGATCACCAGTATATAGAATGTTACTGTACCTGTTACAGACAGAGAGACTCCAGGATCACCAGTATATAGAATGTTACTGTACCTGTGACAGACAGAGTGACTCCAGGATCACCAGTATATAGAATGTTACTGTACCTGTTACAGACAGTGACTCCAGGATCACCAGTATATAGAATGTTACTGTACCTGTAACAGACAGAGTGACTCCAGGATCACCAGTATATAGAATGTTACTGTACCTGTTACAGACAGTGACTCCAGGATCACCAGTATATAGAATGTTACTGTACCTGTAACAGACAGAGTGACTCCAGGATCACCAGTATATAGAATGTTACTGTACCTGTTACAGACAGAGAGACTCCAGGATCACCAGTATATAGAATGTTACTGTACCTGTGACAGACAGAGTGACTCCAGGATCACCAGTATATAGAATGTTACTGTACCTGTGACAGACAGAGAGACTCCAGGATCACCAGTATATAGAATGTTACTGTACCTGTGACAGACAGAGAGACTCCAGGATCACCAGTATATAGAATGTTACTGTACCTGTGACAGACAGAGTGACTCCAGGATCACCAGTATATAGAATGTTACTGTACCTGTGACAGACAGAGTGACTCCAGGATCACCAGTATATAGAATGTTACTGTACCTGTGACAGACAGAGTGACTCCAGGATCACCAGTATATAGAATGTTACTGTACCTGTGACAGACAGAGAGACTCCAGGATCACCAGTATATAGAATGTTACTGTACCTGTGACAGACAGAGTGACTCCAGGATCACCAGTATATAGAATGTTACTGTACCTGTGACAGACAGAGTGACTCCAGGATCACCAGTATATAGAATGTTACTGTACCTGTGACAGACAGAGTGACTCCAGGATCACCAGTATATAGAATGTTACTGTACCTGTTACAGACAGAGTGACTCCAGGATCACCAGTATATTTCCCTCCAGTCTGATCTGTTATAAATCTGAACTTGTACGTAGCTGAGTCTTTCTCTCTCAGGTCTCTGATTGTCAGTCTATTCTTCTTATCTCTATGGTACGTCACACGACGATTGTAGTCTGGGTCATCTCTCAGACTCACAGGTTTCCCCTCAGCATCATATTTAGTGAACCAGAAGGTTGTTGTGATTGTATGAACGCTGGGATATGTGTAAGAGCAGGACAGCTCCACTTTTGACCCCTTAAAGGCACAGATACTCTTCTTGGTGTAAGTCACACTCCAGCCAGTCTGACCCAGTACCACTGAAACATTCACACAACACAAGGGTATTACCTACTGGCTTACACTAACAGTAGGGTTTTGTCCACACTTTGTGAATGTAGTTGCTGAGTTGAGTGTGAATGGAAACTACAGCTGCACTTATTGAGGTGTGAAAAGAAGCTATAAAAGTGAAGTGGAGATTCCTAACAGACGACACCACTGAACACTCCAGAATAACATCAAGATCTGTATTCTTTTAGAAATGTCTAAGGATACTATAATACAATTAAGAGTGAGACCATACCTGCTACAGACCAGAGAAAGACCACCAACACACTTCCTGCTGTTCTCAAGGCCATTGTTGCATCTCCCACCCTGCAGTCTTAGAAACATAAACAACAACTCACTCTATAGCTGGTGAATAACTCCACCTGATACATTGAAGTAGAAACTGTAAATGGGGTACAGGGCCTCATTACTGAAAATGAACCAGGCTCATATTGTGTTGTGCTGTATTGTGTTATATGGTTGTCTATGTGAATACTGTCTGTCTGTAAGTCTATTGTACTATGTATGTAATGTGTGTGATGTGTTGCATGTCTGTCTACGTCTGTCTATTTAAGATGACATGATGTATGATGCAAGAAAAAAAGATCTAATGGATAAAATAAAGTCATAATCATCATCATCATCAACAACAACAAGTCACTTATTGAACAGATGTGTAGTACTGTAAACATATATTTCTACATTGATTGTTCTGAAGCTGTTTTATCCTCAGAACCCCAAATATAGGAGGATAAATGTTCAACCCTCTACGGTCCGTCAAGCTGTACAGCAGCCTAAAGACTGACCACCAGGTTCAATGATAACTCCTATCCCCAAGCTGTGAGGATAAACAGTAAGTCACACACACATACCTTTAATATCATCATTATATGATAGTGTCTGTATTCACAAAGTATCTCAGAGTAGGATCTAGGATTAGTTTTCCCATTTAGATCATATTTATATGGACCAGCAGGACCTGATCCTAGATCAGCACTCCAAGTCTGAGACCCTCGAGTACATGACTTATGGCTAAAAACAAACAACTATATTTCAAGATATCAAGAGTACTTACAGACTGAAGGGGAGAGGTCTTGTACAGTGAGTCAACTGACTGGTAGTGAGTGGGAACTGCTAGTAAGTGTTG
The DNA here is from genome assembly GCF_965601325.2 of Salmo salar. Classification (NCBI taxonomy): domain Eukaryota; kingdom Metazoa; phylum Chordata; class Actinopteri; order Salmoniformes; family Salmonidae; genus Salmo; species Salmo salar. Next base: position 18,372,257 of record NC_138302.1, read on the forward strand.
GTTCTGTGGTTGATACATATTTATAGTAGTCAGAACACAAGTAGCTGATGCAGAACTGTCCTTTCCTTCCTCTTTAAGACATTAACATGCATGAGGACCAGACCAGCACGTCAGAATAGTGTTTACTATAGCCTACTATTTAGAATGTTTATAATATCTTAGAATGTGTTTACTATAGCCTGCTATTTGGAATGTTTATAATATCTTAGAATGTGTTTACTGTAGCCTACTATTTAGAATGTTTATAATATATTAGAATGTGTTTACTATAGCCTACTATTTAGAATGTTTATAATATCTTAGAATGTGTTTACTATAGACTACTATTTAGAATGTTTATAATATCTTAGAATGTGTTTACTGTAGCCTACTATTTAGAATGTTTATAATATCTTAGAATGTGTTTACTATAGCCTACTATTTAGAATGTTTATATCTTAGAATGTGTTTACTATAGCCAACTATTTAGAATGTTTATAATATCTTAGAATGTGTTGCCTTGCCCCTCTCAGTTCTACATGGACAAGGTCAAAGTTCTATATATATTTATTATTATTTATCTAAGCCTTATTTTTCCAGGTAAGTTGACTGAAAACACATTCTCACTTACAACAACAACCTGGGGAATAGTTCAAAGGTAAGAGGAGGGGGCATGAATGAGCCAATTCAAATAAGGGGATGATTAGGTGGCATGAGCGACAGATCAAGAATTTTAGCTAGGACACTGGGGTTAACACCCCTACTCTTACAACAAGTGCCATGGGATCTTTAGTGACCACAGAGAGTCAGGACACCCATTTAATGTCCCATCCAAAAGACAGCACCCTATACAGAGCAATATCCCCAATCACTGCCCTCGGGCATATAATAATTTTGATCTGAGGAAAGAGTGCCTCCTACTGGCCCTCCAACACCACTGCCAGTAGGTTCTGGTCTCCCATCCAGGGACTGACCAGGGTGAACACTGCTTAGCTTCAGAGGCAAGCTAGCAGTGGGATGCAGGGTGGTATGCTGCTGACAGCTGGTAAGCTCCATGGACTTGTATGTAAGCATTTCACGGTAACCTTTTGATTAGATTTTCATTCTATTCTACAAACCCATTAAATTTACACTCCTCATCAGCTGCATCAAAGTGGTACTGAAGGTTCCAGTGTTCTAGACCGGAGCTCTCCCTACTGGCATCTCAACATTACTGCACCATCCTAATAATAATGTCCTCAACAATGTTGGGATAATAACAACATAACAAACTGGAAATGAATCAGATAGAATGGTGGAACACAACACTGGCTACTTGACACCCCAATCCCTATAGTGCACTACCTCTGACCAGAGCCCAATGGGCATGGTATGACTGTGTGCATGTGTTTGCCTTCTCAACTTGATTGGCCTGCAGCCCTGTCAATCACCCTTCACACCGCTGTTCATCCAACCAATCAGGGTACTTGGATGCGCTGCAGGACACCGCCTCCCCTCACCTTTAGTTAGTGCACGGCATCTTCAGTCTTGAGAAGTGTTGTGTTGCTGACAGACTTTTGACATGCAGTTCCTTACTGAAGTGTGAGACCAGCGAATATAACCACGCAACAATATAAAACATCTTCAAATGGAAACAGCTGTGTCTGCATGTATGTGGTGGTGGTGACCATCAAGAGTAGAGTGACGGGCCTCAACACCATGTTCTGACCAGACAGAACCTAAACCAATCAGCATTAAGTAGGTAGCGGGTCTCGGCATTGTCAGCTAACCACTCAGACGAGATCCAGCTGTTTATACATGTAAAAACGGTCTGGATGACCTCTACTAATCCCTAGGTACTGACTCAGGAATGTGTGAAGGACCACAGGGATGTCTGACAAAGGGTTGTTATTGTGACCACAACAAGGCCCTCCGGTTCACTTTGGGTTCTTATACAACAGGGTTTCTAGGAGGAAAGAGATACATGGAAATAGAATTAAACCTTATCTCCAGCTGCCTCTTACCCGTTGTGCATTTTGTCCCTTCCTGCCTCCAGGCCAGGATGAGAACATCATGCAGTCAATGCATCTGTTCGACGTCATTTAGTGACACTTCCTGTGGGTGTGGCATACCAGAAGGGACGCCCATATTTACCCCCACTGCCCCCGCCCCATGCTCTATCCAAAAACAGACTCAATGGAGATGTCAGGGGGGTAAACGATACCTCTCCATTGGATCTCCACTCTCCCATCCACCCCTCACCCCTCTCTTCCTACCTGGGAAAGTTTCACACTAGTTAGGGGGTCATGAAACATATGACATCACATTCTCACTAAACAATGATGTATTCTATTCTCTAACTACTACTTGGACAAAATGGTGGATATTCATCTAAGGACAAAGGCTTTAAATGAAGAAATAAACTGTGAGATATATTAACAATCATGGAACATTCCGGTATGTTCCATCTTTCTGTGTTCCGGAGTGGAATGCCCTCGCTGATGGAACTACCTTCAACACTCCAAACATCCATGATGTCATATTGTGTCTGCATGATGTGTTTTAAAATGACAATAAATAATATTTCATGTAACAGGACATTTGCTCCTTCTGAAAGTGTCTGTGTTTATTTTGTACAGATGATGATGATATTGAAGGTGAATAAACCACTATTGCCCTCCAAACCAATGTAAATGTATTATTTGTAGTTACTGTATGTACTGTACACTATAAGAGGTGAGATTTTGAAAGCTTTTCATTTCCTCTCCACTGAAGAAACTGTTATAACAAGGTGGAAACAATGACAATGAAGTTTATTCTGAAAAGACTACAAAAAATATCACACTTCACACATTTTTTTAAAGCAATAAGAAACGTTGCATCAAGCAGAACTCTTTCCTGGACATTGAGGCAAAATTGTGCCTTAACTTGTCATAAAAACTATTTAAGAAATCACACAAACGTATATTATGTGTATCATGTTACAGTACCATATGAAGTAATACAGTAGTTCATATTTAGTCTCACAAGTCTGATGATTTTTTCAGACAGATTGTTACGCCCCTGAAAAAGGGGAGAAATAATCACGAGCGTGATATGGTATCGTTTCCTCAATAACCTTTAGTGCAATCATTTTACAAAAGTAACACATTTTACAGAACAACAGATCTACAGGAAAGAGCTAGTGTTGTAGGGTACAAGGCTTATTCAAGTCACAACAGTATACACTAATTCACTGAAACATATACTAATATCAATGTAACTGTCAAGCACAAAGCTTTAACTCAGCAAACCATAACTCAATTTATCAACAGTCAATAAAGTGTTTGAAAAACCATTATACAAACAACACCGCAAAATATCTTATTAATAACAACGCACATGTTCATTGATGATCGACATAAAATGGCAGCTACTCTCAGTACGAAGCTATCCTTCATGCAACCGAGCAGAGCTCATATTACTCTCAGAAAACTTAACTCTAACTTCCTCAAGATGTTACTAAGACACACCTAAACACTCTTGACATGTTAGCGAGTTATTACATTTAAATGACTCTGTTTAATCTTCAATAACGTACCTGAAAAAGGGGAGAAATAATCACGAGCATGATATGGTATCGTTTCCTCAATAACCTTCAGTGCAATGAGGAAAAACCCGCGATTTCCCCGCGAACTTGGGTGGAGACCAGAGCAATCGATCTCAGGCTCATAGATTAAGAGCATTTAGTAGATCACAGATTAACACTTTTCCCCTTCAATTAGGCACCACAAAATAAAGTAATCAATGTAATGTTTACACATTCCTTTTACAATTCTTACCCTTTGTACGCTTGACGGATTTTAACTTTTTAACACAATTATATGAATGTTATCAATCTCTATCAACTAATATAGAATGCATGATCTTTTTAACCTTAGATGTTTTAAGATCCTCACATACTATGAACTTACTAATACTTTTTAATGTATAACAGGCTATGAGTATTTCCTTTAACCTGTCACAATAACATATAACAAAATAATAGTAATGTAAAATATAACTGAACATCGAGGCTGACTAATTCAGATATATAACGTTTAGGTCAAAAGTTCTTGTAATCAGATACCGAGTTTGCTTTAAGAAATATTCAAAAAAAATTGTTACTTATTAAATATTTACAAGGTTCATTTCTTATTCATCACAGTTTAATAAAAGGCTAAACTGACCCTAGATCAGCACTCTTATTCTAAGTGTGAATAGAGTAGTCCTGTGTGACTCAGTTTGTACAGCATGGCTCACAGGTTCCATTCCTGCTGGGACTTCCCATATGAAGGATCTATGCACCATGACTGTAATGACTGAGTGAATGGGTTCCATTCCTGCTGGGACTTCCCATATGAAGGATCTATGCACCATGACTGTAATGACTGAGTGAATGACTTTAGATAAAAGTGTCTGCTAGATGGCGTATATGAGGTTTATGGAGAATGAATCAAATTCTAGAGAGCTGGTTGTTATGGATGTAGAAAAGTTACATGAAGCTGCTGTTATTCAGCGATAAAATAAGAATTTTTGTGCGTCACACAGCTACTCTGAATGGACTGGATTGTGAACAATACGATGCGCTGCCGCTGAATTACAGCAAGACCCCATAGTTAGCTAACTAGCTAGCTCACAAGCTAACATTTAGCTATCAACATTAGCTAGCTAGAAACAACAGACAACATTGAGCTGTCATTATGCCAAGGCCAAGGCAAGCTGCTCTGAATTTCCAGTGTGCTTGTGTGAAAGAGGTGTCTTCAGCTCACTGATCTTCAGAACAACGGACCCAAAGTGAACCCTGACATGCATATAACTAAGTCTGTCTGTCTGTCTGGGATTATTGTGTCCCATTGTGTCTGCATGATTCGTGTTTCCTTTAAATGACAATGAATAATCTTTATTGCTGCTTCATTATTGTTATTTTATTGTGTGATCTTTTTTTATAGCATTTTGTATTATTTTCTTAACTAACAATGCAGTTGTTTTTATGTAAGTGCTTGTCTTTAACCATTTTACAGTAAGGTCTACACCTGTTGTGTTTGGCGCATGTAACTAATACAATTTGATTTGATTTGTGTGTTTAGGTGCTGGACATTGCTCCCTCTGACACTGGGATACTGAACCTCTAAAAGTCTAAGCCGTTTGGGGGGGTTCTACTAGCTGACATATGGAATTGGTTTAAGGTGGTCGTACCATGGATCATTTAGATATTTGATTTTGATTTATAGTACCCCTTTAGGTTAAAAAGGAGAAGGACTAATGTTTGTGAGAGCAGGCAGGTGCAATATAGTCTGCCTGGAACATGCCCCATATTCAATTGTAATTCAATCAAAAATAACATTTATTTATCCCCTGTAGGGGGCAATTACTAAACACCCTATGGCATCAGGCTTGCAGTGAGTCTCACAGTGACATCACAAGGGGTCACACTTTCAGGTCACATGTCCAGTCACATGACCAACATACATACACAGTAAAACACATGATAACAACAGATGTCAGCCCCCTTAGTGTTTACAACATGGTCATCATAGAGGAGGTTCACTGGGCAAAGATCCCTTCAAGTTCTAATGATGACATCATCTCCATCATCTGACATCAATGATGACATGTTTCACAGATCATGCCGAGGGAGAGGGGGAAGGAAATCAGAGGTGCACTCTTTTTCACTTTGATTTACACTTCACACACTCATTCTATATGTCTAGTGTTCTGTCCCCCCATCCACCATCCCCCCAAACCTCCTGTTCCCTTTTAAAGTTGGGACACGGTCCCTCATCCTCTTCCTTAATCTTCATCATTCTCCTCCCTCTCTAGTATCCAGTCACTGTGTGGTGGTCAGGGTTGTCATGGTGGTCAGCGTTGCCATGGATTCCTGTCTCTTCCTCTCTAGTCAGGCTTGTGTTTGAAGCGACATTTGTCACCATAGAAACAGCCGGTGGTCCTCCAGAAGAAACACTCGTCACCGTTGATGGGAGCCATCCTCCTGGTCCTGGGAGAGAGAGACAAACAGTATCAAAACACAAACACCTGCACCTGTGCTCCTGCTTCCTCCTTCCATCACTTTGTACATTTCAAAAGTTTATGAGTTGATTGATAACACTTTAGAATAACTCATAATGATGTTTTGACAGACAGATGCATGTCCTTACCCTGTGGAGGCGTACTGGGAGGCTGAGGAGGTGATGAGGCCTATAGGGTTGGTCCTCTGAGGAGAGGGAGGTGTTCTCTACAGCCAGCGGTCAAGGTACCTGATCGCCAGCCTAGTGCTCTCCAGCTCCACCCTCTGGACAGGAGGACAAACAGCAGCAACAGTCAAAATAAGTAAGTGTTTTGCTTTTTACAGCGTGCACTGTACTGTACCTAGGTAGCTAACGTTAGAAGCTAGCACATGTAACTTAGCTACCTGTCTACAGTAACGTTAGCGAATGTGATCGACCAAATATATGCTTCGACTTAGTGTAGCTAACGTTTATGCTTACTAGCTAACTTTAGCTAGCTAGTTAACGTTAGTTAACATGGCCACTAGCTTAATAAACTCAACTCCATTGAGTTCACTAAGTAAGTCACCAGGCCAGGCACGTTTGCCTCTGGGCTCTTGAGACAAAAAGGGGTTCCAAAATTGACAGAAATCCTGTCCAAAAATGACCTCATTAAACAGAAAGGGGCACACCAGACATCCTGATATCTATGAACAAAACTAAATCATAAGTTATGTTGTTTACCTAAAACGGAGGATTTGGTGTCATATAGCTAACGTTACAACATTCGCAGAGTACGACCCTGCCTCACACAGGAAGCAGCGCAGGTCCAAATCCAGGCACTTGTCATCTCCCGTCTGGATTACTGCAACTCGCTGTTGGCTGGGCTCCCTGCCTGTGCCATTAAACCCCTACAACTCATCCAGAACGCCGCAGCCCGTCTGGTGTTCAACCTTCCCAAGTTCTCTCACGTCACCCCGCTCCTCCGCTCTCTCCACTGGCTTCCAGTTGAAGCTCGCATCCGCTACAAGACCATGGTGATTGCCTACGGAGCTGTGAATGGAACGGCACCTCCATACCTTCAGGCTCTGATCAGGCCCTACACCCAAACAAGGGCACTGCGTTCATCCACCTCTGGCCTGCTGGCCCCCCTACCTCTGAGGAAGCACAGTTCCCGCTCAGCCCAGTCAAAACTGTTCGCTGCTCTGGCACCCCAATGGTGGAACAAGCTCCCTCACGATGCCAGGACAGCGGAGTCAATCACCACCTTCCAGAGACACCTGAAACCCCACCTCTTTAAGGAATACCTAGGATAGGATAAAGTAATCCTTCTAACCCCCCCTTAAAAGATTTAGATGCACTATTGTAAAGTGGTTGTTCCACTGGATATCATAAGGTGAATGCACCAATTTGTAAGTCGCTCTGGATAAGAGCGTCTGCTAAATGACTTAAATGTAATGTAAATGTAAAATATTTAGAATGGAACTAATAGCAAAGTCCCAAAAGTACAATGGAACCAAAAGCATTGTCCCAAAAGTAAAATGGAGCCAATAGATTAGTCTCAAAAGTACAAGAAAAGGTTCACTTATTATTTGTAAAACCAGAGAGTCATTCTAATGTACTATCTTTGGTGAAACATAGCTAAACCTCACATTAAATCATTATTAGATGTACAGTATGTATTTCTATATTGTTATAATACTAGCTGTCTATGTACCTGATCACCAGCCTGGTGCTCTCCAGCTCCACCCCCTGGACAGGAAGACAAACCGCAGGCGTAGTCCAAATACATACAAATGAACCAGTAGCATGGTCCCAAAAGTACAATGGAACTAATAGCATTGTCCCAAAAGTACAATGAAACCAATAACATTGCATTGGATTTTATTACCGGCTTGTTTTTCATTTGCAGCCAGAAAGGAGTTGAATCGTTGTACTTTTCTCTCTGTGTTGGACAATGGTGATACTATTTATGTGCAAGACTCAAGCTCTCCACTGAAGGCTCTTGACTCTGTGTATCATGCAGAGACATCTAACTCACCATTGTGATCTCTACAGTGCTGTCAGGTGGACATCAGTAGCAACACGCAGGCTCCAACACTGGTACATTCTTATTTAGAAGACCATTTAAGGAAAACTGCCATGTTATATATCCTCTCTTCTAGCATGAAATGTGAACACATACAAACTCAGATCTCAATCTTGTTTTATGCTAACAGTTCTGAAAATTAGAACCAAACATGAAAAAAAGTCCTTTCATTTCATTATTCAGCCCCTTGATATTAGAATGTCCTCCATTGGAGGAGTTCAAAGGACAAATAGATGAACAGGTTATTGAGATATGTAGCTGTTTCTCGTTGTCAGCCCATGTCACTAGTTTGTATTGCCTTATTTTAAGCCCCCGTCCCCACAGGAGACCTTTTGCCTCTTGCCAGGCCGCCATTGTAAATACAAATTTGTTCATAATTGACTTGCCTGGTTAAATAAAGATTATCCTAAAGTGCAATGGTACCAATAGCATAGTCCCAAAAGTACAATAGAACCAATAGCACAGTCCTAAGCGTACAATGGAACCAATAGTACAGTCTCAAAAGTACAATGGGACCAATGGCATAGTCCCAAAAGTACAATTGAACCAATAGCATGGTCCCAAAAGTACACACTCCTTAAGTTCAAGCTAAAAAATTCATAGCACATCTCACATAGTTCAATGCATATGACAGCATTATGTTTCATCCCACCACTCACCTTTAGCCTCTCCAAGGTGCAAGTGGACACGTTGGGATTCTTGAAGTTGACAAAGGCACATAATCTCTCTTGTAGAACTCTGATACTCTCTCTCTCTCCCCACAACTACAGTACATAACCTAGATTTAGAATGTAGAACGTTGATACTCTCTATCTCCCCACAACTACAGTACAGAACATAGAGAGTATCAGAGTTCTACATTCTAATTATATCTCCCCACAACTAAAGTACAGAATGTAGGAGAGGAAGGGAGGGAGGTGACCACAGTCAAAATACAATGCATATAGGAACAGGGTGCTATTTGAGACAGCCTATAGAACCTATAACTGCAGGAATATATACTGTGGAATAACCAGAATTAAACATACTCACCCACTGGAGTCCTGAGGGGAGGAGAGGTCCACCACTGGAGTCAAGAGGGGAGGTGAGGTCCACCACTGGAGTCCTGAGGGGAGGAGAGGTCCACCACTGGAGTCCTGAGGGGAGGATAGGTCCACCACTGGAGTCCTGAGGGGAGGATAGGTCCACCACTGGAATCCTTAGGGGAGGAGAGGTCTACCACTGGAGTCCTGAGGGGAGGAGAGGTCCACCACTGGAGTCCTGAGGGGAGGATAGGTCCACCACTGGAATCCTGAGGGGAGGAGAGGTCCACCACTGCAGTCCTGAGGGGAGGATAGGTCCACCACTGGAATCCTGAGGGGAGGAGAGATCCACCACTGGAGTCCTGAGGGGAGGAGAGGTCCACCACTGGAGTCCTGAGGGGAGGAGAGGTCCACCACTGGAATCCTTAGGGGAGAAGAGGTCCTTCCCTCCGGAAACATTGTAGCTAAACCTCACAATAAATCAATGTTAGATGTACAGCATGTATTTCATTATTGTTGTAGTGTTTTGGGTAAATCAGAAACTCCTCTAATAATGGCTATGCTCCCTGTGGTGGGTTCTGGTAGTGCAGTCTGTCTATACAATACCCCCTGTGGTGGGGTCTGGTAGTGCAGTCTGTCTATATTATGCTCCCTGTGGTGTGGTCTGGTAGTGCAGTCTGTAGATACAATACCCCCTGTGGTGGGGTCTGGTAGTGCGTTCTGTCTATACTATGCTCCCTGTGGTGTGGTCTGGTAGTGCAGTCTGTATATACAATACCCCCTGTGGTGGGGTCTGGTAGTGCAGTCTGTCTATACTATGCTCCCTGTGGTGTGGTCTGGTAGTGCAGTCTGTATATACAATACCCCCTGTGGTGGGGTCTGGTAGTGCAGTCTGCATATACAATGCCCCTGTGGTGGGGTCTGGTAGTGCAGTCTGCATATACAATACCCCCTGTGGTGGGGTCTGGTAGTGCAGTCTGCATATACAATACCCCCTGTGGTGGGGTCTGGTAGTGCAGTCTGTATATACAATACCCCCTGTGGTGGGGTCTGGTAGTGCAGTCTGCATATACAATGCCCCTGTGGTGGGGTCTGGTAGTGCAGTCTGCATATACAATACCCCCTGTGGTGGGGTCTGGTAGTGCAGTCTGCATATACAATACCCCCTGT